>NC_091745.1:69978767-70278767 GCF_043380555.1 Nothobranchius furzeri
TGTCAAGGAACTCATTGATCTCATTATCTGATGGGTTTATCTGTGGTGAGTACAACGTTTGGTAAAAGTCTCTGAAGGTATTGTTTATTCTTTCAGGGTCATATACTATATTCCTGGTTGAGTCTTTAACAGCAGATATGGTAGTTTTCTCTTTATTTATTTTTAATTGGCTAGCTAAGAATTTACCTGATTTATTACTATGTTCAAAGTTTTCTATTCGTAGTCTTTGTGCTAAAAATTGTGTCTTTTTGTCAATAATTCCATGAAGTTCTAATTTAGCTTTACGAAATTTGCTCATTGACTCTTCTACTGTGGACGCCTCTAAAGACTTGATGATTTCTTCTAACTCCTGAATACGTTTGTTTTCCGTTTTTTCTTATGTGATGAGAAAGAGATTATTTTACCTCTCATCACTGCCTTTCCTGCCTCCCAAAGAATAGATGCTGATGTTCCAGGCAGGTCATTATGTTCTAAATATAAACCCCACTCCTTTTTAAAAAATTCTATAAAACCTTCGTCTTTAAGCAGTGATGTATTAAACCTCCAGTTTTTGCTTGGTGGGATTGTCTTTTTATTTACCAGAGTTAAAGAAACTGGAGCATGGTCGCTGACAACTATGGGGTGTATCTCAGTGTCTGAAATGTCAGCCAACAATGAGCTGCTGACTAGAAAATAATCCAAACGTGAATGAGAGTGATGGACGTGCGAAAAAAAAGTATACTCTCTACGGTTAGGATGAAGAGATCGCCATGCATCACAAAGCCCATAATCACTCATGTACTGTTTAACTATGTTAGTGGATTGCCAATTTCGCTGAGTCCCAGCTGTACTGAGCCAGTCTGTTAAGGAATTCATCCAAAAATTAAAATCACCTCCAAGTATAAGTGGACAGTCCAAGTGTTCGGAGAGTACAGAGAAAAAATTATGAAAGAATGGAGGGTCATCAATATTTGGACAGTATATGCTGACGATACATAAGCGTTGGTTCTGTACAGATAATTTTAACATTATAAATCTACCCTCTGGATCAGAAACTGTGTCCAATACTGTGAAATTGATGTTTTTGTGTATTAAAATAGCTACACCTCTTTGCCTAGAGTTATAGCAGGCAGAGAACATGCTGGGAAACTCAGGTGTTTTAAGTTCATCTGCGGATGTGGCAGATCTATGAGTCTCTTGTAACAATATTACGTCTGCTTGCACTCTCTTTAACTGATCAAAAATTTTTAATCTCTTCTCTATGGAGCCAGCCCCATGTACGTTCCATGAGACAAATCTTAGTGCACCCATAGATGTGTGTGTGAGTAGCTAAAATATGACGCCTTCATGTGAATAAGATGGAATAAGTATATAAATGTATAAATAGTATGTTAATAAATAACAAAAAAGTAAATAATAATAATAATAATAATAATAATAATAATAATAATAAAGATCCAACAGTGTTTGTGGTTGTATTATTTGACGCATAAATTATGATATTGTGCTGTGAATTTAATATATATATATGTGTGTGTGTGTGCGTGTGCGTGTGTGTGTGCGCGCGTGCGCGTGCGTGTGTGTGCGCGTGCGTGTGCACGTGCGTGCATGTGTGTGTGTGCGTGCGTGTGCGCGTGTGTGTCGAGTCTGACGCAGTGTTGGAAAGTTGTGTGGTTGTGCCATACAGGTGTAAAGGTACAGAAGCAGGTAAAAAGGAAGGGAAGGTACAGATATAGGTTAAAAAAGAAGTAAGAACTAAAAAGAAAAGGTAATAGGGGTGTGGGGTGGTGATTAACAGGTGATCTTATCATCTACAAAACGGATTTAGCAGCTGTTTAATCCTGACGTGATCAAACCCAGTGAATCCTGATAAGAATAATAAATGTCTGACCTGATGTAGGGCTAAAACAGCCAGTCAGTCACTCCTCGCTCCTTGTAAAGTTTATTGTCCACATAAAGCTTATCCGCCGCGATGGCAGCTCTCTTCCCATCCTGGATAAACTTTTTACGCAGCGGAAAGAGAACCCGGCGTCGATCCAGAATTTCCTTCGGGAACTGATCATTCACGCTGAAATCTTTCCCTTTGAGCTCTCTTCCGTGACTTTTAACAAGATCCTTCTGCTTAAAATGTTCAAATTTGGCCACGATGGGACGAGGTCTCCTGCTGTCTCCTCTTTTAGCTCCAAGGCGATGTACCCGGTGAAAGGTGATGTTTTTAATTTTTTCTTCGGGTATCTTCATTTCTGTCTGAAGAAAGTTCTTTATTGTTTGCTCGCAGTTCTCCGCCCCTCCCGTCTGCTCCGGCAGACCTGCGAACACCAAATTATCCCTCATGCTGCGGGCCTGAAGGTCCAAAACCGTCTCCTTCAGAGTTTTGTTGTCCAGGGTGATCCGCGTCATCCCCTCTTCCAGGGAAGAGACGGACTTCCGCAGAGACGCATTCTCAGCAGCGAGCCGCTCAACCTGTTCCTGGCTGAACTCCAGAGATGTTCGGAGGTTCTGAAACTCCTGGTGAAGAATCTCGAGCAGATGAAGTCGCCCCTCAAATCCCAGAAGCCGTTTATCTATAAAATCTAATAATTCTAATACGTCCTTACGGGGAGATGAGGCCTCAGGCGAGTCCTGAGGACGGCTCCTCTTGGTCCCAGCAGGTGCTTCAGCCTCAGCTGCTGATTTCTTCGGACCCATAACGAATAACTCGAAAACTTCGTCAATATAATTTAGTAAACTTTCTGAATACTCTTCACTTACCTCCAGATTCAGTGAGTTATACTTACCAGATTATTTTTTGCGTTGTCAGTAAATAAATTAGGCGAAAATGTGTCTTAATTGTTTGTGGATGTTTGTTAACGAGCTGCCATCAGCTTCAAACGCTGCCGTGTATCCGGTGATCGGCCGTCAGCGCATGCTCACTCCCCCTCAAACGTGCACCATGTTGTGTTTTACCTCATTTAAACAACTGGAACTGCTGAGAGTGTATAGAAAATACATGACGATGAACATTTGGTTTAAATGTCACCGGTAAGAACATTAGAAGATGAAATGTTTTGTTTTCTTCTCATGACTTTTTATACGATTTTAAAATAAATCTGCAACTTGAACAAAAAGGTTTGAGATATTTATTGATGATGACTGAAACTCCAAAATCCAAACACACTTTTGGTTTGGTTGCTGCTTCTCTGCTCTTTATAAGAAATAGAAAATCTAGATAATTAAATGGGACTTATTAGGCAAAACCAGGGGTGGGCAATCCTGGTCCTTGAGGGCCGCTATCCCGCATGTTTTAGTGGTTTTCTCGCTCCAACACACCTGATTCCATCAGCTCATCAGGCTCTGCAGCAGCTTGTTAGTCACCAACAGATTCAAACCAGGTGTGTTTAACCAGAGAAAAAACTAAAACCTGCTGGATATCCTCGAGGGCCAGGATTGCCCATCCTTGGGCAAAACTTTAGGTTACTATCGTAACCCCGGTTCTCTGAGTAACATGAGTGAGATGTCTCACTATGGGATACGCCCCTCCGCGGATTCCTCAGAAGCACTTATCTCAATACGCTAATCCTGATTGGCCAGTGACCGTGACGTACGCGTCCCCCTGCTACTATAAGTAGCAAGCGTCCCCACGCACGCACTATTCAAGATAAACACCTCTTCTCGCTTCGCCCAGCAAGAAGGGTTGTCTGGTGAGACATCTCACTCATGTTACTCAGAGAACCGGGGTTACGATAGTAACCTAAAGTTCTCTTTCTTAACATTCGTTTCGATGTCTCACTATGGGATATGGAGACTCCCGTATTGCCAGACAGCTTATCCAGCGATCACCAACCTACAGGGATACGTCTTGGCCCGCCAAAGACCCCACACTCAGAATCGTGTGAGTCATTGCAGGGGCCGAAACATCAAGCTTATAGAAGCGTGCAAATGCAAGTGGAGAAGCCCAACTTGCTGCCGCACAAATCTCCTGGATTGACAGCCCCCGAAAAAGGGCCCAAGAAGCAGACAGGCCCCTAGTAGAATGGGCCCTGAGCCCAACAGGAGCCTGAATGCCCTGACAGGAGTGAGCCATAGAAATAGCCTCCACAATCCAGTGGGAAAGCCGCTGCTTTGTGACGGGTTTCCCCTTACGAGGCCCACCCCATGACACAAAAAGCTGGTCCCCCCTGCGAAGGTTCTCTGTCCGATTCACATACTCCTTGAGCGCGTGAATCGGACACAGCTTGTGCCACCGCTCCTCCTCAGGAGAGGAGAAGGGTGGTGGGTAGAAAGCTGTGAGGATAATAGGAGAAAAGGAGCCCACTACCTTAGGCACAAAGGCAGGGTTGGGCTTCAAGGACACCTTCATGTCACCTGGTGCAAACTGGGTGCAGGATGGGTGCACAGAGAGAGCCTGTAAGTCACTAACTCGCTTTGCAGATACCAAAGCCAGGAGTAGCACCACCTTAAGAGACAGGGTCTTAAGGTCCAGGCCGTCCATAGGTTCAAATGGAGGCCCGAAGAGGGCCGACAGCACCAAGGACAGATCCCATGAGGGCACCAGGGGTCGAGACACAGGGAGAAGCCTGCGCGCGCCCCTCATGAAGCTACACACCAGGGGGTGTTGACCTGCCAATTTCTTCCCAAAACCCAAGTGTCGGGCGGAAATGGCTGCTAGGTACACTTTAATGGTGGAGAAAGCCTTCTTCCCATCCAACAAGTCTTGCAGGAAAGACAGAATGACGTTCACCGGGCATTGGAGGGGTGAGACCTCCCTGCCCTTACACCAGGCTTCAAACACCCTCCATTTACAGTCATATAGGGACCTAGTGGAGGGGGCCCTAGCATTCTGAATGGTTCGAATGACTGCCTGAGGCAGCTCTGCTGACACTAGCCCGCGCACCTCAGGGGCCAGGCCCACAGGGCCAGCCGTTCTGGATGAGGGTGGAAGATCGAGCCTCCCGCTTGGGACACCAGGTCCCTGCGAAGCGGAAGTTTCCAAGGTTGGCCCTCCAGGAGCTGGAAAATGTCCGCCACCCAATGCATGGCTGGCCAGTATGGGGCCACCAGAATGAGAGTGTGGAGCTGGGTTCGTACCCTCAGCAAGGTGGGTGGTATCAGGGCCACTGGGGGAAAAGCGTAAAGCAGTCCCTGTGGCCAGTCGTGCGCCAGCGCGTCCACGCCGAGTGGAGCGTCTCGGTCGCGCAGAGGACAGTGAGCATTCTCCTTGGAGGCAAAAAGATCCACTACGGCTGTGCCGAACCGGATCCAAATCTGTTCCAACACTGCTGGATGCAGGCTCCAATCCCCGTACAGGGGTGTCCCTCTGGACAACAGATACGCCCCCCGATTCAGAACACCCGGGACATGGGTGGCTCTGATTGAGAGGAGATGCCTGCTGCACCATAGGATCAGTCTGCGTGCCAGCGTGAGTAACCGCATGGAGCGCAGCCCCCCCTGGTGGTTTATATAAGCCACAGTCATGGTGTTGTCTGTTCTCACTAGGACATGATGGCCGGAGAGAAAAGGCAGGAAGCGCCTCAGGGCCAGAAAGACCGCGAGGAGTTCCAGATAACTTATGTGTGTCCCCCAGAGCTCTCTGCTCCACACACCCCTGACGGAGCGACCCTCCAGGAGCCCCCCCCCCCAACCTGACAGGCTCGCATCTGTCGTGACCACTTTCCTCACGAGAACCAACCCCAAAGGCACCCCCTGTGCCAAGAGGGAGGGGTGACGCCAACAGCGGAGCGCCGCGACGCACGCTGCAGAGACCGTCACCATGCGCGCTCTGTGGCGCACTGGAGAGAGACCCAGAGAAGCCACCCAGCGTTGAAAATCTCTCATGTGTAGACGGCCGAGTGGTACCACTGAAATAGCCGACGCCATGAGACCCAAAAGCCTGAGGCATAACGCAAACCGCACCGAACTGTGTAGGCGGAAGCGCGCCAGGCAGAACGAGAGCGCGTTCACGCGCGGTGCCGAGAGACGGGCCGTGAACGCCCCTGAGTCCAGATTCAGACCTAGAAAGGTTGTTTTCTGGGAGGGGAGTAAAGCGCTTTTCTGCCAGTTTATTCTGAAACCCAGACCACACAAGTGAGGGATCACAACCAGCGTGTTTGACGCTGTCTCCTCTCTGGACCGTGCCAGCAGGAGCCAGTCCTCTAAATACGTGGCCAGCCCAAGCCCCCACAATGCCGCTCTAAAAATGGTCCCATCCCGGAAGTAAGAAAAATTGCAGTTCCACCCTCATCCGCTGGGGGCTGGTGCCAGAAGCGAGCAAATCCTCATTGACTCCCATGTTAAAAATGCCGATTTCACAGCAGAAATAAACATGTTTACAGCCTGGTACCAAAACATGTTTTTTGTCTAAATTATCTAGTTTATACTCATGACAACTCTGAGGGGGGTGAATTTTTTTCTCACTCTTCTGTTTAAGTGTATTGAAAGCCTAAAATTCTGTATAATTAATGAGCATCCGACACACGTGACCGCCGCCTCTGACCCACGTGACCACAGAGCTAGCTCCGTGGAAAGGCCTCAGTACAGCCTCGGCCCCTCCTGGAAGCTGTTTCGGGATTTTGAGTCTCTGTGCTTGTGAATTCTGTTTTGGATATTATTTGTGCAATTGTTGGACAAAATGACTTGCAGTGGTATTAATTGCACTAATAGAGCGTCCAAGGAGTCTCCACTTCATTTTTTTCGGTAAGTTAAAATCTATATTCGTATTTTATGTCACTGCTGCCTTTAAACTAGCTGAGTTTACCGAAGTAGCTAGCTAACTATCAGTTTAACATGTAGCATGTACTGTTTAACCATGAAATTTAAATGTAAAATACGGTAAAATAATTAATAGGGCATATTTAGATGGGTAATATGGTAAAAGATCAAAATGGGTTGAAATATGACGGAGCGCTAAGAGGGAGACTTCTGTGTCCATTCTTCCACCCGGTAATCCCCAGCGGTCAGGCCGGGCAGCCTGAGCGATCCGGCGCCTACTTGCTGCGCCTAGCTGCTGCGCGGTCTGACCGCTCGTGGAGTTTTTCATGTCTGACTTTAATCGCATCTAATACTGTATTACGGCGTGAGCGCAACAGTGACAACTTAATATGTGTAAGCAGCCTGAGTGGTAGGGTGTTTTCATCTGAACCCTTAAAATCTCCAGCAGGCTTGGAGTGACACCTGTGTCCATTCTTCCATCCGGTAATCCCCAGCGGTCAGGCCAGGCAGCCTGACCGGTGCGGCGGCTAGTTTCTGCGCGGGCTGACCGCTCGTGGAGCTCTCAGAGACAGATCTGACCGGAGAAATACTGCAGCTCGGTGAGAAGTCTATAGGGCATACAGCATTTCCCTTAAATCCCACCGCCACGCCGACAAGATCCCAAGTTTCTTTGTTTTTGTTTGCGCTGTTTACCGAAGAAGCAGCGGGAACTAATATGTTGTCGCTTGTGATCACAGCCGGCGGGTAGCAAGTATGTACAGTCTATGATTTTACCGCTCCCTCCTGCAGTCTTCCCCTATTAAAATTTAAAATGTGTAACTTCATGTATTGGGATGAATGACTGATATTCATGTTAAACTCAAACGTTAGGTATTTAGGGGGAAAAAACAAAATAATAAACATTATACAGATGTCAAATAAATCAAACTGTAATTAAACTATATATTTTCAAAGTCTCGATTCTGGATAAAATCCAACAACATATGCTTTATAAATAAACACTACACATGGCTTTTACACACACACACACACACACACACACCACACGTTACATTGTGATTTCTTAGTAAATATTCTATTTGGCGAGAGATAAATTTTATTGTATTTATCCTAGTGAATCTATAATTAAACGGGTAAACTAGTAGTAGTACATCCAACATCAAAGAAAGTAAAATGTTATTATCAGGAGAGGGAGAATGATTAAGTGGTTAGCAGCAGTGTGCTAGATGATGGCCCCCTCCATGAGGCCACCACAGCTCAGCAGAACATCGTTGTAGCTTCTTCTGGGGAGAAAAACACTTAGAGAGAAAATAAAGTTAACAGCTGAAATAGCAGGAAATAATACAGTTAAAGAGCAGACTGTAGAAGAAAGAAACCCCTAGGTTAAACTGGTCTGTCTACTGCATAATGCTGAACTCTAACATGTGTCCTCAGGGAAGGACCTGATTGGTGTCCAGAACCTGCTGAAGAAGCACCAGGCTCTGCAGGCTGAGATCACAGGTCATGAACCTCGCATCAAGGCTGTCACCCAGAAAGGAGAGACCATAATGGAGGAAGGTAGAGCAGGTCTGGTCCTGACATGTTTCTGAGGTGTCTGCAGGTTCTGGCTCACTTTGTTTGGGTCCAGGTCACTTCGCTGGTTCAGAACCCTCGGCCCGTCAGAACATTCTTATCCACCGCGTTCTAACACCAGACCTGTTAACCCGACAGCAACAAGTGGCTCCAACTGACGATGAGACCGGGAAGGAGCTGGTTCTGGCTCTGTACGACTACCAGGAGAAGAGTCCTCGAGAGGTCACCATGAAGAAGGGCGACATCCTCACGCTGCTCAACAGCACCAACAAGGTTCGTGTGCCCTTCACAGCCGAGGAACGACCTCCAGCTCAGAGCGAACATCTCCACACCTGCTTTGTGTTTGTGTGACTTTAGGTTGTTTTACTTGAACTCGCGTCTTTAGCTGAATGAGGATGGAGAGACGGGTCGGACCTGGAGCAGGTCGAGGTCTTGCAGAAGAAGTTTGACGACTTCCAGAAGGTCGGACTTTTCCTCCTCTCCGTCTTCCAGCAGCAGCTGTCAGATCAGCTCAGGTGTCCTGCAGGACCTGAAGGCCAACGAGTCCCGCCTGAGGGACATCAACAAGGTGGCATCTGAACTGGAGTCAGAAGGTCTGATGGCTGAGGAGGCTCCTATGGTTCAGGCTCAGGTGAGCGTCACCTGTCTGCAGCAGCTGGTCCCTCTCACTTCCTGGTTTGTTAACTCTGCTCGTCTCTGTTTGTAGCAACAAGAACATCTGGGTTCTGCTCCTGGAAAGGTGCGTGTTGTCCTCCGCCTCCACCAGAACCAGACGTGGTGTTTTTGTTACCACTCATTTGTTTGTTTACAGGATGAAGCCGACTCTAACCCCGGCTTTCCACAGGAGCCGTCAGCAGCACGTTACTGCAGCAGCACGTCATAGCTGCTGATAGGAACCGCTGTGGTCAACAGAACCTTTTCCACTGGAGCCGTCAGCAGCGCGAGTCGGCCGCGTCTCAGGAGCAGCATGTCGCGGCCTTTACGCGCCGGTTCTATTTTCTACGCGCGACGCCTCTGAAACGGGTCAAGTTCGACATTTTTGGGGAAGGAAAGACAGGAAATCGGACGCGGAAATTGAGAGAAGCTACCGAGATTTTCAGAATAAAGAACGTACTGCCTTCCGGTTGCTTTACTTTTAAAAAAGGTTACTAACTGCGGCCCCGTGAGAAGTTATCACCTAGCTAGCGGTCTCCTTTGTTTTTCAGGTCCGTATTGGCGATTATAAAATGGACAGAACATAAAACACAAACCATGTTGTAATTTTCTCCTGCTTGTTGTTGTGTTTACTGACGAAGTCACTCGTGTGACTTCGTGCTCGGTCGGTGACAGCTGCTCCCCTGCTGCTTCGCGTCTCGTGGGAAGGGCCAAGCAGCAGCTTACGCGAGCAAGACGTGCTGCTGCAGTAACGTGCTGCTGACAGCTCCCGTGGAAACCCGGGGTAACACGGCGTCACCCTAGAAGGTGAGTTCATTCAGCTGATCAGAGGTCACCTCTGATGGCCGCAGTCACGGCCAACCGTGCTGACATCACACAGGAATTCAGGTGACCCGGCAGGCACCAGGTGCTGGTGAAAGTGGGGACATGTCAGCTGGTTGCCATGGCTACAGTTATCTATATGCATCTGTATGACTGCTGACTGGTGTGTGTTTCCTGTGACCTTTGACCTCAGACCGTACGGTTGGGGGTTCAGACGACGGCTAACTTTAATTCCATCAAGGTAAGAGGAAGCTCTTCCCTTCCTGTCTGAGCGATCCGTCTCCAGGTTTCCTCAGCCGGCGTCCAGCCCGCTGGCGTCCACCTTCATCTCACTGGGTTTGGTTTCTCTCCAGGAGCTGAACAACCGCTGGGGCTCGCTGCAACAGCTGGCTGAAGACCGGAGCAACATGCTGGGCAGCGCCCATGAGGTGCAGCGCTTCCACAGGTACCCCGCACACTTATGCGCCGCTTACGGGTCAGTAGAGTTTGGACCCACACTCAGACGGAGTTCTGATGTCTTCTCAGAGACGCTGATGAGACCAAAGAGTGGATCGAGGAGAAGAACCAGGCCCTGAACACAGACAACTACGGCCACGACCTGGCCAGCGTTCAGGCTCTGCAGCGTGAACATGAAGGCTTTGAGCGTGACCTGGCAGCTCTGGGTGATAAGGTCCGCTTCCTGATCGGTACCAGGACCCGGGTTGTCTCTGGAGACACGTTCTTCATGGTTCTGGTGACTCCACCCCAGCCGTTCCTGATCAGCAATCAGCGGGGTGCTTTCCTATTTAAGGTGGATGGAGGACACAATTTGACGCCAGAAGATTGCCTCAGTTTTGGTAGTAACCAGCCACTCGTGTTACCTCTAGTGTTCCTAGGATTAATGTTATTTCGTAGTGTTTTTGCTCTTATATTGGATTTACCATTCTTCAGGATTCCTGTCGACCTCATTGGATACTGACCTCTACTCCAGGATTTGGATATTCAACACACGGACCTTATCACCACCCTCCATAACCCACCTCTCATCTCACCCAGTGCCCCATCCACCAGGACGCCCCGCTTCTCTCCACCTCTGCTCCCTCTCCTGCGCTTCCCCCGGCTCTCTACCTCTCCCTCCTCCAGCCAACACATACACCCACCACAGTAAGTCTGCTGAACACCTCTGCCTGCCTACAATGGATTTTGAAACCAGAACCTAAGCTCACCTGTGTTCTCCCTCCTCCAGACGCTGAGCTGTTGTTGCATTTCCAACCACAGACTTATCTGTGCACCTTAAGTTCCTCCTTATAAATAAATCATTTTTTCCATCAGTTTTTGGTCAGTGTTGTATTCTGCATGTCTTGGGTTAAGTACCTTCCTCCAAACATGACACTCCTCTTCAAAGAGCAAATCTGTTCAGCACATTCTGACAGACAGACCACCATTCTTCTGTCATGATGCTGTACAGGACATTTTTAGAGTTTTTCTTTTTAAAGATAAATAGGATTACATTTAAATAGCAATACTTTCACATTATTTTCCCACACTTCTGTATAACTGTATTTTGTTGTTTTTCAATAAAGAATGACAAATTATTTAAGTTTGGATTTGTTGCACACAAATATATATCTGTAAAAAATATCTACAAAGCTAATGTTTACATAACAAGTATGATTGGGTTTTGCAATACGGCACTATTTTAGTAAGATTTTTAAACCAAGTAAAGTTAGTAAAGAACACATTTCTATTGTCTGCTAAGAAACTGTTGGGATTTAAAATGGGCCTGTTGTACAAATAACTTGTAAATGATTATTCCTCACTTTTGTCTTAACCAAAGAAATTCCAGTAATTGAGCAAAAACATTTATTTTTAACACTACATTTTATAAAACAGGGCGCAAAGTGTCGGCACATGTATGTATGTCGATGGTCCGCCCCAACCGAACCAGGAGACACAGACGTCAGGGAGGCCAAGGTTGTCTCTGCAGCTCTCTGGGCACCACGCCTCACATAGCTGTCTCCAATGATCCAAATGGCTATGGAGAAAAAATAACAGGTTTGTCATTGTTTAAAGTACAAAACCATACATGAAGTGGTGAGACAGGTATGTGGAACTTACACTTGCTGCTTTGTGTAGCTGATGTTGGAGACACACAGGCTGCCATGGTGACATTTAAACAGATCTAAGAAAAAAATGAAAATTAAAAACTCCCAGACCTCATGTCATATTTACTAATCAGCTATGGCTGATTTATTGTTTGGATCACAGTGAGTTACACTAATTCTAATATATTTTTATTTCTATTATACATACATACATACTTTTTAACTGTTATTTTCACATGACTGTTATCAGGCTCTCTTGTTCTGGTTCTCATGATAATCCCGTGTCTTCCAGTAAGTTATCTTGTGCTTACTTCATCTGTAGAATGTCTCTTTACTTTTGGTAAATTGTACTGAGTCCAGAATAAAGACTAGTTGGCTGTACAAGATACAAACAAGTATCACATTTTGGAAATATATGAAATGTATTTAGGCTGCTAATTTAGCTCGAATACAAATAACTGCCATATTTTCCGGACTATAACTCGCACTTTTTTACATATTC
Source organism: Nothobranchius furzeri (assembly GCF_043380555.1). Lineage (NCBI taxonomy): Eukaryota > Metazoa > Chordata > Actinopteri > Cyprinodontiformes > Nothobranchiidae > Nothobranchius > Nothobranchius furzeri. Next base: position 69,991,068 of record NC_091745.1, read on the forward strand.
TGGCTGGTCCTGCTACTTATACTCCGGAGCGACTTATATAACAAAATATGTAGGCTACACCGCGCTGCTGCGGGCCGACTCCGACCCACACAAGAATGAGTTCCCCTGTCCCGCTGGGAGGGTTTCAAACACCGCCAGCATCTGTTAGAGCCTGTGGCGGGGTGCTGAGGGCCGGCTCCAGCCCAGGAATGAGCTCTCCTCGCCGGCCGGGAGGGTTTGAAACACCGCCATCCTCTCCTCTGCTGGCTGTTGTTCATTCTGTTATGGTTACCGGTGCTTGTGTTGCAATGTGAAACGCTTGGTCTCAGATTTTGTAAGAAAGATAATAAAATGTCCCCCCAAAATACGACTTAAATATATTTTCTCTTCTTCATGATACATTTAATGGCTGGTGCGACTCAGGAGTGATAGTGCCGAAAAAAACTGTACTGAAAACTTGCTCAAAGCAAAATGTTTTCATTACGGAAATAAATTATAAACTTACCGATTTAAAACTTTTTTAATACAGGTACTTCTCACGAACAGGCGCAGAAAACCTCCACCTAAACTCTGTGTAAGGTTCAGGTCGATGGGTGTTCCAGTTAGCTCCGGTTGGGTTGAAGCTAGGTGGCTACATCCGTTAGCTCGGCTCCCACCTCCGCTTTAGCTTTGGGTTAGCCAGGGTTAGCTTCAGGTTAGCTCGTAGCTAGTTCGCCTGGGTGTCGTCACTCGAGCCATGCCTTACAGCCACACCCTCAGCGCCTCCTCTCTTCCCTTTTATGGAATTGTCTGGGCTGGACGGAACCTGTGACACGGTCAAAATGGCGGTGGTGGCCACCTCCCATTATAGACAACAAACGTGTTATTGGAGGCAATGGAATCCGTTTGTCCAGTATGTACAGTCTATGGGCCAGCCGAATGCCCCTCCCTCTCAGAGGGGCGATCGCCGCCTCCGTACACCTGACAAACACCCTCGGGCTCAGCAAGAGGCCGAATGGGAGCACGGTGTATTCGTAACACACTCCCTGAAAGGCAAACCTCAGAAATTTCTTGTGTGGAGGGTACACGGGAATATGAAAGCACGCGTCCCTCAGGTCGATTTAGGTGAACCAGTTGCTCTGGTGAGTCAGACGCAAAAGGGATGAGAGCGTGAGCATTTTGAATCTGTACTTTCTGAGGCATCGGTTCAGGGCCCTCAGATCCAGGATCGGGCGAATCCCAGTCCCTCCCCGCTTCGGGACCAGGAAGGACCTGGAGTAGAAACCGCTCTGAGACCGATCGGGAGGCACAATGCATATCGCTCCCTTCTCCAGCAGGGAGGGGATTTCTCCCTGAAGGATGTGAGCTGACGACCCCTGGGCGTGGGAGAACACTACGCCGGAGAATCGAGGAGGAACAGAAGCGAATTGGAGCCTGTAACCCCTCGAAATAGTTCTCAGCACCCAACGTGAAGCAGAAACCGCTGTCCATTCCTCCATGTGAGTGGAGAGTGGTGACACAGCCGTGACACACGGAGCAGCAGCTCCCTCCAGAGGTTGTGGGGCAGCGGTGCTCGTGGCAGCCACTGCGCATGCGCGGGGGCTTTGCACTTTGACGGCCCAGGCTTACGGGGACGACCCGTGGCTGGCGGGAAAGTCCGCCGGTGGCCGCCCCCGCCTGGAACCGCTCATGGGTGACATTTTTATTGATTTTTGCTGCGCCCTTGACATCTTGTCTGGATGCGACAGCGAACCTTTTAATGTTCCTTGAGCGTGACATGTTTGTGAAAAACAATGTGAGTGCTTGTGACGTGTGTTTTGAGCCGGCACCGCCGGCTGCACGTCCTGGCCCCACCCTGGACCGCTCGGGAACTCTGCCGGAGGGGTTCCGTGAGGGGGGGGAGAAAGCACCATGGCAACATCGAACAGGAGGAGCTGGCGAACAGGGAACCGCCAGCTGCAGCGTCGGGAGGGAAAAACTCCGACAGGCTGCCCTCTTCTTCCTCCTCACCTGCTGACCGCCGTGTCTGGTGGATTGTCCCGGCGGCGGAGCAGCTTGGTTGCCGAGTCCCTGAGGCCAAACTGATCGAGGCGTTGAGCCCGAAGGAGCTGGTTGGACAGCTTGAGGCTTCGGGCGCTTTGGGATCCGGAACTGAGGCTGGGCTCAGGCAGCTGCCTGAGGCAGGTTCGGCCGAGCCGGCAGCGCCGGTGAAGGTTTACGGGGAAGGCAGAGATGTAGGGCTTCATCCTCTTCCTTTTTGGCCGCACACCGTTGCTGCATTGATGCCAGGGCAGAGCCAAAAATGCCTTCAGGCACGATTGGCATGTCCAAAATGTCCTCCTTCTTTCTATCAGAGAGGTTGGAGAGGTTCAGCCATCGTGCACGTTCTTGAAGCACCATCATGCCCATAGCTTTTCCCGTGGCCTGGACCGCGCAGCGCTGCACACGCAGGCAGATGTCGGTCAGTACGGTGATTTCCTCCCACACCTCCGGGTCCGGCTTCGTATTCATGTCCTCACAGAGCTCGGCTTGGTACGCCGAGAGCATGGAGGAGACATTCAAAGCTCGGACGGAGATGGCGGCAGCCTCGTACGCCCTCTCGTTCAGCGCCGACTGGAAGCGGTCCGCCTTCGCGGAGAGAGCGGGAGGCCTGGAGGAAGTTGCCGAGAGCCGTGGGTGCAGGTGGGCTGCAACCAGCGGTTCCATCGGCGGCATGCGAAGCATGCCAGCCTTCTCCATCCCCTCGAAGTCCAGCGAGGAGGCTCCTTGGACAGGAGACCTGGAGCTGAAAGGGTGTTTGTCCCAGGAGGACCTCACTTCTTGGAGAAGCTCCGGGAAGGCGGGAAGGAGAGGCTTTGCCGCCCTTGTGGCCTGAGGCAGCTTCTTTCCCTCGTAGCGGGATCTGACAGCCTCAGTGACCATGGTGGGCCAAGGGATGTTGAGCCTGGTCGCAGCGCGTCGGCAGACTGACTGCATGCCCAGGTGGGCGGCCGGAGAAGACACTCCATCCCTGGGAGAGGACGGAAAGCTAGGCATGGAGGCCTGAGCGATGGGGAGAAAAACGTCGTCATCCTCGTCCTCCTCTGAAATGAGGAGTTCCGAGGTGCCCTCGTCGTCTCCGTAGTCCAACTCCAACACGTCCTCGACGGGGTGGCTCGGACCGGCCGGTTCGAGCTGTGAGCCACAGCTGAGTTCGGCACACAGTTCCGACTCCGGGAGGACATGTTCGCTGGCGTCCCCAGGCGGTGGCCCAGGGGCCGGCAGGCAAGGGTCCTTCCCCGACAGGCTAGCTTGGCGCGCTAGCCGCCGGCGAAGGCTCTTCAGGCTGAAGCAGGCACAGCTCTCACATGACCCGGGGACTTCCAATGCCAGCTGGGCGTGTTCCAGCCCGAGGCAGCTCGAGCAGACCTTGTGCGGGTCTGTGCTCGAGATTTTGTTCCCACAGGTACAGAGGCGAGCTCCTGCGCCGTCGACTCCTCTGGTGGGAGGAGCGGCTTCCATGTAGGCTAACTGGTGTGTTAGCAGAGAACGAACAGGTGCACTGGAGTGTGAAGCTGCTCGTTATGCCCCAAGCCTTTGGTGAAGGCCAGGACAGAAGGACAGTAAGTTAACGTTCGGCGACGGAGAGAATATTAGAAGGCTCCGTCTGTGAACAGTTGAGCTAACTTACCTCAGAGATAAGCGACCACCGAAGCGAGAAGAGGTGATTGAATAGTGCGTGCGTGGGGACGCTTGCTACTTATAGTAGCAGGGGGACGCGTACGTTCACGGTCACTGGCCAATCAGGATTGGCGTATTGAGATAAGTGCTTCTGAGGAATCCGCGGAGGGGCGTATCCCATAGTGAGACATCGAAACGAATGTTAAGAAAGAGAACTCACCTTTTTGCATTGTTTTTTTTTTTTTTTGCTGCCATTTGGGGTTTCTACGACTTCTATAAATTCTATAAATCATTCCTTTGTTTTCTGTCAGTGTTTGTGATAGGAATTATAAGCCTTAAACAAGCTGTTTCAGAGTCCCTTATTGTGATGTCACAATAAGAAAAATTAGCATAAAACCACGCCTCACCTGTTGATGCTGGAGGAGCAGCAGCTCTACTCCGAGCCCCTCCCGGATAGCCGAGCTCTTCGCCTTATTGACCCTTTGCATGTCCCATGACCCTTGTGATGTCACTCCTCCAAATCTGAGACCATGGTTCTTGACCGGAAAAGGGTGGCTTGCCAACTCCGGGTCGGTAGAGAGGTCCTACCTCAAGTGGAGGAGTTTAAGTATCTCGGGGTCTTGTTCACGAGTGAGTGTAGGAGGGATCGGGAGATCGACAGGCAGATTGGTTCAGCGTCTGCAGTGATGCGGACGCTGAGCCGATAGGTCGTGGTGAAGAGGGAGCTGAGCCAGAAAGCCAGGCTCTCGATTTACCGGTCGATCTACGTCCCAATCCTCACCTATGGTCATGAGCTTTGGGTAATGACCGAAAGAACGAGATTGCGGATACAAGCGGCCGAAATGAGTTTCCTCCGTAGGGTGGCCGGGCTCAGCCTTAGAGATAGGGTGAGGAGCTCAGACATTCGGGAGGGTCTCGGAGTAGAACCGCTGCTCCTCCGGATCGAAAGGAGTCAGCTGAGGTGGTTTGGGCATCTGGTCAGGTTGCCTCCTGGACACCTCCCTGGGGAGGTGTTTTGGGCATGTCCTGCTGGCAGGAGGCCCCCGGGTCGACCCAGGACACGTTGGAGAAGTTACAACTCCAATCTGGTCCGGGAACGCTTTGGGGTCCTGCCGGAGGAACTGGTGGAGAAGGCCGGGGAGAGGACGGTCTGGAGCTCCCTAGTTGGGATGCTGCCCCCGCGACCCGGATAAGCGGAGGAAGACGATGATAACGACAATATTCAGAAAATGTTTCATAACAGAGTAAGAGGGTACACGTTAAAAGGCACTGATGTCTTTAAAAACCTAAATTCAGAACGAAAATGAAGGAATGTAATATTTCTGTAAATGGTGTAAGATTGTGGAATGCACTTAACAGAGAAATTAAAGAATCAAACTCACTTGCTATATTTAAAACATGTATGAAATCAAATGTATTAAGTAATTATGAAAAGATAAATTAAAATGCCAATGTTTCTATATAAAATTAGAAATGGACTGAGGTTATATTGTAAATGTTTTATGGATAATTTTCTTTAGTAAAAAGGGGCAGATTTTTCAGTTTTTTATTCATTATGTTTATGCTCTGCATTTGCTTGTGTTTATTTCAAAAATTTTGAATGAATATATATATATATATATATATATATATATATATATATATATATATATATATATATATATATATATGTGACGAAGTGGTAGGGATGATTTCCCATTCGTCCCTGTAATTTATTTCTGTAGTCTGCTGGCACTGTGATGGGGGATATTTTAACTGAAATGTGTCTTAGTGTGTCTTTATGTGAAAATGTTTTTTTGTATTGTAAAAACAGTTTTGTCTTTTGTTTATGTTAACATTTAGGTACCTTTATGTGGATGTTTATTTCCCTCTGGATTTAATGTTGGAGCACTGATTGGGGTGGATTGTTTGCAGGTGTGATTTGCTGGGGTATTTAAAGAAAGCCAGGTGGAGGCTTGAAGAGTTTTTGTTTTTGTTATGTGGTGATCTGTAAAAGGAAAGGGGTGAAATAAATGCAGGAGAAGCATTTTGGCTCTCTGGAAAAATGTCCCTGTGCTGCAGTTTGCCTCTAATTCTTTCAACTTGAAGACCTTCTGGCTGCTCTACATTCTCACAATATATATATATATATATATATATATATATATATATATATATATATATATATATATATATAGTGGAAGGCCTCTGTCCCAACACCTCGTCCATGGGGACAAACCAGGGCCAGGTTTCAGCAGTGGGCTTTCCGCTGACTCCCTCTCCTGACCCTGGATACTTGCAGTCCTACAGACAAAGGGAATTAGAATTACAAGGCTTTATTGTCATTTAACAACAGAGAACACTGTGGGCATAATGAAATTACAGATGCTCCTTAAAGGTACTGATTCTGGATGAGAATAGAGGAATAGAAGAACAAAGTCAGATTATAAATCATAGTTGATAAAACATGCAATAAACAATATTTTAATTTATCAACATGGGAGATGAAAATTGTGTTCTGTGTTTTTTTTCCGCCTAAAATGAAATTAAAAACATTAAATCAGTAATGTGGTTTCTTAAAAATTAACTTAAATAAACATTAAACTTAATATTCGTTATTTTTGGCGTTCGTTACATGATTACATAAGATGCAAGCTCTTTTACGGTGAGTTTTTTCCTATTAGACTTTCAAGCAAGTTTACGGTGGGGTGTTAACCTTAAAACAAATGATGAGAAGCTTTATTCGCTAAATAAACACACACACACACAGGAATTATGACGGGACCACCATACAAGCTCGTTCTCGCTGATTTCTGCTTAAAATGTACTTACACAAACGACAAATGTCTATAAACAGAACCGCTTTCGGCTTAGTTTTCTACCGCTATTTTCTTTTAAAAAGCCTGCTGGGTTCAAGCTAGTTTACGGTGGTTTTTTTCCTATTAAACATTCAAGCTGGTTTTCGGTGGGGCATGTTTTAGCCTTAAATTACATGAAAAAAACAATTTGCGGTAGGGCTGTCGCGGTAACCGCAAAAATGAAATATCGCGATATGAAGAAGCCCACCGCGCTGCATCATGCGCCACCGCGATTACTGAACTTGGTTCAACTCAATGATGCATGTTGAGAAGGATGGCTGCACTGGTATCAAAACGAAACGTTACTTCGCTCCTGTGGGAGCACTTTGGTTTTCAGTACGTCAGCTGCTGCGCAGCCAGAGTCCTTGGCCGAGACAGAGCTGCCACCAGCGGCAAAAATAAATAAATAAATGCTCGGAGACCTGCTGAAGTCCCGGACAAGAACTGCTTCTGCAACCGTCCCGAAGAGAGTTTGAGCCGAGCTGGAGCTCACTCGCTACCTGCAGGAGGAATGCATCCACCCTAAAGAAAACCCCCGTGACACGGTGGAGCAATAATCGGGAGAGATTCCCTTTGCTCGCCAGAGTCGCACGCAAGTACGTGTGTGTTAGTGCAACGAGCGCACCATCCGAGAGGGTTTTCAGTGTTGCTGCAAATGTTGCCACCCCTCTCAGATCCTCTCTCAAACCGTAGTTAACATGCTGGTTTTCCTTGTGGGTAACAAGGACGTGACCGAGCTATAAATCACCGTCATTCGTGTGTGTGAAAGTGAAATGATAGTGCGCCCGCCCCCCGGCGCGCGCGCGCACGGTACATGTAATTTTTTATGCTTGATTTTAAACAACTAAACAAAATGGGGACTTGTTTCTTATTTGTTAGATGTTGCAGCCAAATTTGCATTTAAAAGTTTAACCTTCTCCTGAATTTTGTTGTTTTTAAGTTCAGTCGGACTCCGACTGTCGGAGAAACAAGCGTTACTGCGATCTGTGTTGTTACTGCCCTTTGATCTGCATTCAGTAAAGTGTTATTAAAGAAGGCACGGCATTTTTAACCTTTTTTAAATGTGTAAACATTGTTTAGATAGTACTGCAATAAAAAAGGGCTGCAATAATATCGCACACCGCAATATTAAGCCACCCTGAATCACCGCAGGGGGAATTCCTCAACCGCGACAGCCCTAATTTGCGGTATTAGATCTTATATAAAAAACAAACCAAAAGTGCCCAAACACGTATTTTATTTTTTTGACCACTATTTTTTTAACTAACTTACATTTTAAGCTGTACTGCTGTCCCGCTCCGTCCGCCGTTGTTGCGAGTGTCGAGTCCAGCGGCCGGCGCGCAAAGCATGCTGGGATACCCTTGCTCCTGTGAGGATCCATCAGACCCATCCTCGAAATGTGGGTGGAGCGAGGACGCGTTTGAGGACGCGAGAATGAGGATTCTTGGAATTCGGACAGTACTCGTCGCTGCGCTTTGACGTCATCGACCTCAAAATGCGCACTCACAAGCATCCTGACCAGTTTCCTGTTTCTGTAGCACTGACCATCAGGACCGCTCGGAGCCTTGATCCGAATGTGACAGTCGTCGATCGCACCTGCTGCTTTCATGAAAGCTCTGTGTCGAGCCAGCCCAGCAAACCCACGAGACACAACCTCCATCTCCTCTGGGGTTTTGGGGAGGTGAATGACCTGGTGGAGGATTGCGACCACATCCTCCGTGACTCGATGGACGATGTCGTGGACAGTTGAGCGAGGCATCCCAAATACTCTTGAGACCACCCTGTAGGATGTTCCACTTGCCAACCAGAACAGAAACACCAGGGTCTCGATTGTGGCACCCCAACCATGTCGCCGATCTTGGTTCAGGAGATTTAGCAACACCACAAAAGACTCCCTGCTCAGACGAAAATCTGGCCTGGGATCTTCCTGGTTAAAAAAAACGGTCCAGGACTGGCACACTCATGTTTATCCTACAGTACAGGGGTCTGTTCTGTTAAAAGAAAAGTAGAGAACAATAAAACAATTAAAAAAAACCTGTATAAATGCTTGAGACTTTTAGAAGAGAGCTAGGCATTATTAGGCATAAGTTGAAAAGGACAATACACATTAAACACATTGTAATGCTACTTTTACTATGAAATGTATGCACAGAACCAAGCATTATGATCAAATACAAACTTCTAAAATGTCATTCCATTAATTATTTTAGATGAATATAGGTTAAATTAACTATATGCATGTTAGTCTACTCTATACTAATGTGTATATTCAGCCACATGTCTTTCTGTTGCTTAAAATATAAATGAAACTAGCACTAAAGTTAACATGTAATGCCTGAAAGCTGGTTCACTAAACAAAAAATAATTTTACCTGGATATGGCTGCTTCTCAGCCTTAAATACAAAGGCCGGTGACGTTTACTAAGCAGTCGCAGCTCCTCAAAAACCAAAAATAAAAGGGAATACTGCCGTGGATCCATTTTCACCTCTGACTAGCTTGTTAGCTTGTTAGCCTGTTTGACGCCGTCACGGTAGCTAAAGCAACTGGACCTGGGGGCGGGAATAAAAACGAGGCTAGTACTGTCCGAATTCAGAGCTGCTGACTTCCGGTTTTAGCGGTCTAGCAAGGACCCGGTCTTGCTAGACCGGCGAGGACCCGTACTCACAAGCATCCTACCTCTGGATTCGGACACAGCCAGAGAATCACACACGGTTTAAGTGTAAAGTCACTGGAAAATTTCAAAATAAAAGTTCAGCAGCGATGCTATTTCATATATATGAAGCTTACGTGTGACCTAACGACTTATTTATGCACAGCATCGTTCCAGAAGTGCAGTGGTGTGTTTTCATGGCTTTAATCCTGGCAGTGGAGAGGAACAACATCATATTTGACATCAAACATCGATATCAAACATGATTCTCTTCATTTTGCTTTAATGGCGGATCCGTGACCTGAAATCTCGAGGGATCTTGTAATCTCGCGAGTCCAGCGAAGAGCACTGCGCAGCCGCAGCCTCAGGAGCAAAACAACCAATCAAAGCCTTTGATGACGTCATAAAGGCTTCGGAACACTATAAATAGGTCGTCAGACGGCACACAGTTCATTCCCTCCAAGAAACCTCACAGAGCGACACTGCGTGACAAGGCCTGCATAGTAAATCAAATTATCTTATTTATTCTTTTAAATTAGAATAAATACAACTAGCTAAGGACTTATTTTTACAAGTTTTGCATCAGGGACTCCAAACATCCACAATAACTCTTGTTTCCACAAAAATGGGATCGTATATAGACCAAGAGTTTAATAAACAGCCAGCTGAAATGGATTTAATTTCTAACTTTACACTCCAAATTGAGCAGCTTTTTCTTACTAAAAGTCAAAAGATGGAAGAGTTGAAAGCAAATCTGAATGATCATTTGCTGTTTTCAAATGAACAAAGCATCAAAAATGAAACCAGTTTTCCCATTATAAACCAGCTTTCAGAAGATTTTGAACAGAAATTTAGAGAAGAAAGAGATTCTCACTTACAAACAAAAGAAGTGAACCAGGAACTCATTGAGCGTCTGAAAGCTGATAATGGGGCTCTCTTCACACAGATGGATGAGACGAAGACAGCTCTGGAAGAAATGAAAGTTTCTCACCAGAAACTCTTAGAAAAATATAATAAGTATGTTCTTACCACCCAAGAAATGATTGAACATCTTGAAATTGAGCTAGAGGATGAAAAGGAGGCTCACCAAATGACCATATCTCAGATGCGAGCGAACATCCCTGAGAAAAACAAACAGGAAGAACCAAATAAAGATCTCTTGAAAAAAATGCGCATTTCACATCAAGAGCCTAGAAACATGTTTGAAGACAAACTTCTTTATGCCAAACAAAAGGTGAAACTTTTTGAAAAAGCATTTCAAAAGGAATTTCAAAAACATCAAATTACTAAGACTAAACTGGAGGATTTACGCAGTAAAATGACCCAACAGTGTGTTGCCCAGCAAACCAGTTTTCAAGAGACCGAGCCACAACTAGGACAGGCAGAAGGATTTGAAAACGAACTTAAGAAACAAATCCAGGCACACGAACAGACAAAGACTAAGTGTGAGGATTTAGACAGTACGGTGTGCGAACAGTGTGTTTGGCATGAGCGGCGTTTCATTCGCATGGAGAAGGAAATGCGCCAAAAACGTTTAGAAGAGCGAAACGTTTTATTAGATGAAACACAAAGATGTGAAAGTGAGCTTATTTTCGCCAAAAGACAGGTAGAAGGATTAGAAAAGGAACTTGAAAAGCAAATCCAGGCTCACGAACAGACAAAGACTAAGCTGGAAGATTTGAGCAGTGAGATGACTCATGAGTTTGTTCGCCAAGAGAAGGGTTTCAAACTCAGAGAGAAGGAAATGCGCGAAAAACTTTTGGAAGAACAAAACGTTTTGTTGGATGAAAAACAAAGATGTGAAAGTGAGCTTATTTTAGCCAAAAGACAGGTAGAAGAAATTGAAAACGAACTTAAGAAAGAAATCCAGGCACACGAACAGACAAAGACTAAGTGTAAGGATTTAGACAGTACGGTGTGCGAACAGTGTGTTTGGCATGAGCAGCGTTTCATTCGCATGGAGAAAGAAATGCGCCAAAAACGTTTAGAAGAGCAAAACCTTTTATTAGATGAAAAACAAAGATGTGAAAGTGAGCTTATTTTAGCCAAAAGACAGGTAGAAGGATTAGAAAAGGAACTTGAAAAGCAAATCCAGGCTCACGAACAAACAAAGACTAAGATGGAAGATTTGATCTGTGAGACGACTCATGAGTTTGTTCGCCAAGAGAAGGGTTTCAAACTCAGAGAGAAGGAAATGCGCGAAAAACTTTTGGAAGAACAAAACGTTTTGTTGGATGAAGTCAAACAAAGACATGAAAGTGAGATTATTTCTGCCAAAAGACAGGTAGAAGGATTAGAAAAGGAACTTGAAAAGCAAATCCAGGCTCACGAACAAACAAAGACTAAGATGGAAGATTTGATCTGTGAGACGACTCATGAGTTTTTTCGCCAAGAGAAGGGTTTCAAACTCAGAGAGAATGAAATGCGTGAAAAACTTTTGGAAGAACAAAACGTTTTGTTGGATGAAGTCAAACAAAGACATGAAAGTGAGATTATTTCTGCCAAAAGACAGGTAGAAGGATTAGAAAAGGAACTTGAAAAGCAAATCCAGGCTCACGAACAGACAAAGACTAAGTGTGAGGATTTAGACAGTACGGTGTGCGAACAGTGTGTTTGGCATGAGCAGCGTTTCATTCGCATGGAGAAGGAAATGCGCCAAAAACGTTTAGAAGAGCAAAACCTTTTATTAGATGAAAAACAAAGATGTGAAAGTGAGCTTATTTTCGCCAAAAGACAGGTAGAAGGATTAGAAAAGGAACTTGAAAAGCAAATCCAGGCTCACGAACAGACAAAGACTAAGATGGAAGATTTGATCTGTGAGACGACTCATGAGTTTGTTCGCCAACAGAAGGGTTTCCAACTCAGAGAGAAGGAAATGCACGAAAAACTTTTGGAAGAACAAAACGTTTTGTTGGATGAAGTCAAACAAAGACATGAAAGTGAGATTATTTCTGCCAAAAGACAGGTAGAAGGATTAGAAAAGGAACTTGAAAAGCAAATCCAGGCTCACGAACAGACAAAGACTAAGTGTGAGGATTTAGGCAGTACGGTGTGCGAACAGTGTGTTTGGCATGAGCAGCGTTTCATTCGCATGGAGAAGGAAATGCGCCGAAAACGTTTAGAAGAGCAAAACCTTTTATTAGATGAAAAACAAAGATGTGAAAGTGAGCTTATTTTAGCCAAAAGACAGGTAGAAGAAATTGAAAACGAACTTAAGAAAGAAATCCAGGCACACGAACAGACAAAGACTAAGCTGGAAGATTTGAGCAGTGAGATGACTCATGAGTTTGTTCGCCAAGAGAAGGGTTTCAAACTCAGAGAGAAGGAAATGCGCGAAAAACTTTTGGAAGAACAAAACGTTTTGTTGGATGAAAAACAAAGATGTGAAAGTGAGCTTATTTTAGCCAAAAGACAGGTAGAAGAAATTGAAAACGAACTTAAGAAAGAAATCCAGGCACACGAACAGACAAAGACTAAGTGTAAGGATTTAGACAGTACGGTGTGCGAACAGTGTGTTTGGCATGAGCAGCGTTTCATTCGCATGGAGAAAGAAATGCGCCAAAAACGTTTAGAAGAGCAAAACCTTTTATTAGATGAAAAACAAAGATGTGAAAGTGAGCTTATTTTAGCCAAAAGACAGGTAGAAGGATTAGAAAAGGAACTTGAAAAGCAAATCCAGGCTCACGAACAAACAAAGACTAAGATGGAAGATTTGATCTGTGAGACGACTCATGAGTTTGTTCGCCAAGAGAAGGGTTTCAAACTCAGAGAGAAGGAAATGCGCGAAAAACTTTTGGAAGAACAAAACGTTTTGTTGGATGAAGTCAAACAAAGACATGAAAGTGAGATTATTTCTGCCAAAAGACAGGTAGAAGGATTAGAAAAGGAACTTGAAAAGCAAATCCAGGCTCACGTACAAACAAAGACTAAGATGGAAGATTTGATCTGTGAGACGACTCATGAGTTTTTTCGCCAAGAGAAGGGTTTCAAACTCAGAGAGAATGAAATGCGTGAAAAACTTTTGGAAGAACAAAACGTTTTGTTGGATGAAGTCAAACAAAGACATGAAAGTGAGATTATTTCTGCCAAAAGACAGGTAGAAGGATTAGAAAAGGAACTTGAAAAGCAAATCCAGGCTCACGAACAGACAAAGACTAAGTGTGAGGATTTAGACAGTACGGTGTGCGAACAGTGTGTTTGGCATGAGCAGCGTTTCATTCGCATGGAGAAGGAAATGCGCCAAAAACGTTTAGAAGAGCAAAACCTTTTATTAGATGAAAAACAAAGATGTGAAAGTGAGCTTATTTTCGCCAAAAGACAGGTAGAAGGATTAGAAAAGGAACTTGAAAAGCAAATCCAGGCTCACGAACAAACAAAGACTAAGATGGAAGATTTGATCTGTGAGACGACTCATGAGTTTGTTCGCCAACAGAAGGGTTTCCAACTCAGAGAGAAGGAAATGCACGAAAAACTTTTGGAAGAACAAAACGTTTTGTTGGATGAAGTCAAACAAAGACATGAAAGTGAGATTATTTCTGCCAAAAGACAGGTAGAAGGATTAGAAAAGGAACTTGAAAAGCAAATCCAGGCTCACGAACAGACAAAGACTAAGTGTGAGGATTTAGGCAGTACGGTGTGCGAACAGTGTGTTTGGCATGAGCAGCGTTTCATTCGCATGGAGAAGGAAATGCGCCGAAAACGTTTAGAAGAGCAAAACCTTTTATTAGATGAAAAACAAAGATGTGAAAGTGAGCTTATTTTAGCCAAAAGACAGGTAGAAGAAATTGAAAACGAACTTAAGAAAGAAATCCAGGCACACGAACAGACAGTTCTAGTTCAGTTTTAGATGAAACACAACGATGTGAAAGTGAGCTTATTTTCGCCAAAAGACAGGTAGAAGGATTAGAAAAGGAACTTGAAAAGCAAATCCAGGCACACGAACAGACAATGACTAAGATGGAAGATTTGATCTGTGAGACGACTCATGAGTTTGTTCGCCAAGAGAAGGGTTTCAAACTCAGAGAGAAGGAAATGCGCGAAAAACTTTTGGAAGAACAAAACGTTTTGTTGGATGAAGTCAAACAAAGACATGAAAGTGAGATTATTTCTGCCAAAAGACAGGTAGAAGGATTAGAAAAGGAACTTGAAAAGCAAATTCAGGCTCACGAACAGACAAAGACTAATTTGGAGAATTTGACCAGTGAGAGGAAAGACAAGGAAATGCGCGAAAAGCTTTTGGAAGAACAAAACGTTTTGCAAGTATGCAACATTTCATTAGCGGAAATGAAACAAACATCTGAAAATGACATTCTTTCTGCTAGACAACACGTTACAACTTCACAAGGAAATCGACGATCACAAGAGACAAAATGTCAGATTCAATAAGACAGTTCAGAGATGGAGACATTAGTCCAGCAAATGATGAAGAAAATGAAACAAAATTATAGAAAAGTGGAAGAAATGAAGACTTTCAATGAAGAAATGAAAACAAAATGTAGATCAGAAGATTTTTCTGCCAAAGACAACGACTGCAGAAGTGACAGAAGGACTTAGCTGAGAGACATCTCCATAAACAATCACAGGAGGTGTCTCTGCAGCGAGAATCCTTGAAGGAAACAGACTCAGTTACAAAAGTCTCTAGAAGGTTGATGGTGAGGACTAGCCCACCATCTTTAAAATTAAACTATTACTTAGAGTTTACAGAAGAATGGATTATTCTGGAAAATATACTGGGTAGGGGCCCTGGTTAGGCATAGCTGTGTTAGATACAGATAGAAATAAAATAGTTAGAGTTTAAAAACCGGGCAGCACAAGAGTCTGTTGAGACTGCTACACTTGTGTTTGCGTGGGGTTTTCTCTGGGCGCTCCAGTTTCCCCCCATAAACCCTAAACACTCATGTCTGTGGAAGCTTCTGTCTGGGCCACACGAAGTTTAACAAAAGAACAACTAGTTTTTAGAAAGGGACCTGCCTGTTAGCAAAAGAGAGTGGCCATGTGTTAAAGAGGCCTAAAGTCAAGATGTTTGGGTGACATAGTAACTAAAATCACCCCAAAATCAAGACGTACCACATTTCCCACGGCTGAACCGCTCGTTTGGGTGTAACGTGTGCGGAAGTCTGAGGACACGTGTTACGAACATACACGTAATTATAAATAAAATGTACCCTCTCAGGCTCAAAATAAGTTTTGATAAAAGGACGAACAACTAAGTCCTTCAGGGGAACTTCTGAGTTAAAGACTGCTCATGAAACACGCCTGTGGAGTAACCAGGTAGGTAGGTTTAACTGCTGCAAATCTGCAACGCCTGCCTCCAGAGGGTTAAGGTGACCATATCATTCTTTAGAATCCATTGATTGATTAGTTGATTATTTACATATGTAATTCATGAATTAACTGGTAGGCCAATTAAAGAGAATTTTTTGCTGTTTTCTCACTAATTACACGGTAAATCGAAATGCTTACAAAAGCAATGGCGCCCCTCCCACTAGAGGTTTTAGCTGCAGGTCGAGCAGCAAAAGCAAAGAACAACTCTGAACAGCAAACTTTGCAAAGCAAGAATTTGATCTAGTTCACTAGGCTAGTAGAAACAGTAACGTGAGCCTGATTGAGATTCTAAAGGATTCATTTGCATCCCTGCAAAAACAAAAGTAAGTAAGTAAAAGTTTATTTATATAGCGCCTTTCGCAGATATAAATCACAAAGCGCTGTACAACATGATAAAGATCAGGGCAAATACCTCTAACCAATAAAAACATCAGAAAAACAATAGCAGTGATAAAATAGTAAATAAAATCATGAGTAAAAAGAAAGTGAAGAAGTGAACCCGAACAAAGCCATCTTTTAGAACATTTAGGGAGGGAACGCCTGGATGAAAAGGTGAGTTTTTAGATGATTTTTAAAGACCTCTACAGTGTTAGAGAGACGGAGATTTGAAGGTAGACTGTTCCAAAGCCTGGGTGCAATAGTATGAAAGGCGCTGTCCCCTTTGATTTTCAGTCTGGTTCGAGGAACAGCCAGGAGGTTTTCAGATGTGGATCTAAGGTTCCGAGAGGTGATGTGTGGGGATAAAAGCTCAGATAGCTTGGAGCCTGGTTGTTAAGAGCTCTATAGGTCAGGACTAAAACTTTAACACAAAAAACAAAAACAAAATATAAAAAGCAAATAAATAAATAAATAAATAAATAAATGAATAAATAAATAAATAAATCATAAACTAAAATAAAAGCAAAAAAAAAAAACTCTCTAACTCTGCCACTGCCGGTCCCAAGCCCGGATAAAAAAGAGGAGGGGAGAGTTTGACTTTCTAACTATGTGACAAAAAACAGATGAAAATAAATTTATATGTTTACAAGAGGCAAAAGGGGGGTCACCAACATCAGGGTCGCCAACATCAATCATTATGGTTCATTCTGTGAGAATCATGAATGTGCACCCTAAATTAGTAAAGATTTGGATGAAAGATTTGTACTGAATTCTATATTCTACCGGGAGCCAGTGGAGGGACTGTAAAACTGGAGTGATGTGAGCTTGTCTGCTGGATTTGGTTAGGAGTCTGGCTGCTGCATTTAGGATGGCTTGAAGACGTGAGAGGGAGGTTTTGCTGAGACCAGTAAAAAGAGCGTTACAGTAGTCTAAGCGTGATGACACAAAGGCATGGATTATTTTTTCCAGATCTGCAGTAGAAACCAGTTTACGGACTTTTGAAATGTTTCTCAGTTGAGAGAAACAAGAGCAGGAGATGGTTTTGACGTGTGAGTCTAAACTTAAAACCGGATCAAAAATAACTCCTAGGTTTCTAATGTTGGCCTTGGCTGATGGGCAAAAAGAGGCAATTCTTGCTCGATTTTTGGCTGAAGTTCTGGTGGTGCAGCGATCAGGGTCTCTGTCTTGTTAGCACTGAGGACAAGAAAGTTGCTGGACAGCCAGTTACTGATCTGGGTCAGGCAGAGTACAAGGGTGGCCAGCCTGTCCAACTGGTGTGGCATAAAGGACATGTAGAGCTGTATATCGTCAGCATAGATGTGGTAGGAGATGTCTGGGAAAGACTGAATAATGCCAGCTAGGGGAAGCATATAGATTGCGAATAGTAGAGGCCCTAGAACTGAACCTTGAGGGACCCCGCACGTTAGAGAGGCAGTATCTGAAGAGAAGGTTTCGAACTTCACTGTGAATGTTCTGTTGGTGAGATAAGAAGAGAGCCAGTCTAGAGCAGAACCTGAAATCCCAGCCAGGGCCTTTAACCTGTTTAGTAGAACGTTGTGGTCTACAGTGTCAAAAGCCATTAGGAGGTCATTATGCACCCTTACTAGAGCAGTCTCAGTTGAGTGCGCTGATTAGTTTGGTTAGCTCAGTTAGCACGTAGCTACATCGGCTCAGAGTTTGATGGGAGTTGATCATCTGCCTCCACCCTCAAAGCCCCACTCTCAACTCATTTTTGTATTTTCCTGGAGTGACGGATGACGGTGTGGAGGGTTTGTCCGTTATATACAGTCATCGGCCACCCCTTAGGGCTCCACTGCCTGAAGTTTTAATGAATGATGAATGAATGAATGAATGAATGAATGAATGAAATCTTTATTTTGAACATTATAATAAAAATGAAAATAACTATTATAACAGTAGTAATAATAACAAAGTCATTGTAGACATTAAAAATAAAATCACACTGATAATCACACAAAAATTAAATTAACATATTTTGTTCGAAAAGGAGTAGGAGGAAGCTAGTGCTCATTAAATCTACCCCCTTTTCCCATTTGTTCAAGATCAAAAGGAACAATGTCGTTCTCCTAATTCATCATAAATTTTCTATATTCATCTATAGTGAAATGGCCCATGCAAAATTGTTCCACATACCTTTTCCATTTGTCCACCACACAGCGATTAACATTCCCTACTACACATACTTACAACACACCCCATTTTCTTTTGTACACTTACACCCTCACACAACTCATTGGATCTTTTTGAGTCAAAATCCCTCTTCCTCCCTGTACCTCATGAAGACCATATTTTTGTACCATTTTTTAAACTGGGTCATACTTGGACATTGCTTTAAATCACTATTTAATTCATTCCATAATTTTACTCCACAAACAGAGATGCACTGACTTTTTACTGTTGTTCGCACAGACGGGTATTTTAAATTCCATTCCTCTCTCAAATTATATTGTTTATCTCTATATAAGAAATACTTTTGTATATTACCAGGGAGTAGTTTGTCAATAGCTTTATATATTATTTGTAATGGCAAAAATTGAACAAGGTCAGTAAACTTTAATACTCGTGATTTCAAAAACAGGTTGTTAGTATGATCTCTATAGCCCGCTTTATTAATAATCCTGATGGCTTTCTTCTGTAATATTATTATTGGTGATAATGTAGTTTTATAAGTGTTGCCCCAGACCTCTGCACAATAATTTAAATATGGTTGCACCAGTGCACAGTATAACATGTGAAGTATATTGCGATCCAGGAAATGTTTCACTTTATTTAATATGGAAATACTTCTTACAGTTTTGTTGTGAATATGTTTTATATGTTGTTTCCAACTAATTTTATCATTCAATATAACACCCAGAAATTTACAATGATTCAACCTTTCAATAGTTACACCATCAATATTCATCACAATTTGGGTGTTTACTTTGTTATTCCCAAATAACATGTATTTTGTTTTACTTAAATTCAATGATAATTTATTTTTATCAAACCATTTTTTTACTTTAAACATTTCTGCAAAAAGTATTTCCATTAGTTTGTTTAATTTTTCCCATGAACAACAAATATTTGTGTCATCAGCAAACATTACAAACTTTAATATTTCTGAAACCTTACAAATATCATTAATATATGGAATAAATAACTTTGGACCAAATACTGAACCCTGTGGTACACCACAAGCAATGTTTACAACGCTTACATGTCCCATGGGACAGACGTAGCTCAGGAGGTCAAGTAATCGCAAGCTTACAGGTTCGATCCCGGCTCCGACCAGAGAATGCTGTTGTGTCTTTGGGCAAGTGGTCAGAGGGAATGGTGGCACCAGTGTATGGCAGGCCTCGCCTCTGTCAGTGCGCCCCAAGGCAGCTGTGGCTACATCGTAGCTCATCCCCACCAGCGTGAATGTGTGTGTGAAGGACTGATTGTGTTGTAAAGCGCATTGGGAGGTTGTGGAACCCTGAGAAGGCGCTATACAAATACATTAATTATGTGAGGTGAAAGATGCCCAATTTTTAAAGTTAAGTATCTTTAATTGTCTGGTAAAAATTATTGCATGCAGAAAAAGAAATAATGTAATATTCAACAATTATTATTTTACTGTCTATATGATTTTATTTATTACTTATTTTCTAATTGTTGTCATTTATATTAGCTCTTTTATTACATTTTTACTCATTTTAATCCAGTGTTTCCTCTGTGGGGGCCCTCTGTCCCGGGAGCGGTGGTCGACTGTAGCTTCCTGGGCGCTCTACAGGTGGGGGTCTATGCTCCCCCTCCACTGAGCGCCCTGACTTAGTGTGGAAGACCTGATGCTGCCGGGACAGACGGCTCCTCTGATGGCGTTTCCTTGCGTTACCATACTTGGCTCATCTGGACTCAGCCTAATATAATTTCTACTCATGTGTGTGTGTGAGTCTGTGTTTGTGTGCGTGTGATTGCATATGTTTGTTGATGTTTTTAACCTGTTATGGGAATCTGGGGTCATTTTGTAAAGCACTTTGAATAACACTTTGTTTGAAAAGCGCTTTAGAAATAAAATTTGATTGATTGATTGATTGAACAATTGTACAGAAACTAGACGGTTTTTATTTTAGATTCGCCCTTTAGAGGTGTTTTCTTTCTCATTTCTCCTCACATTATCACTCGAGGATTAACGGGGTTGCAGGTGAAAAAGACGTGGGGGTCACACATTATTCCTTCAGAGGGTCAGTCTTACTTCAAATATCCCCTCTCCTACATCTATGTCGATGAGTAAAACATAAACCCCATCATGGCACATGACTAGATTAGAGAGAATTTGGCCTTGTCACTTACTGATGAAAATGTTCACCTGAAACACGAGTCCAATTGAAATTAAATGGACTGCGTACCAATGCGATTGACTACAACTTGATATCAAGCCAGGTGGTGACGAAGGACGTTCTGATTGAGAAAGGTTACCATCGACTAGATCCCGACTCCAAGACAGGAGAAAGAGCATCCCACCTAAGAATTTGTGGGAGGAAAGGTTTGATTGAGGTCAAAGATTAATTGCAATGGCCTGACGCTGTGTTGCTGAGCATTGAGAAATGGTTTGGAGCATTTACAGCAATTAGCTTAAGAGCTATTTAAATAAATCACTTTTTTTAAAATAAAAATTCTAATAAAAATGATCACAGCTTGTGAAATGTGAAAATAACTGCTGTGTTTCATTGGTTTGGCTTAGTAACACCATTGAGAAATGGTTTTGAGTTTTTTGACTGATTTACCTAGGAGCTATTGACAAAAATTACTTGGATTGGATCTTGTGAAATGTTATAAAAACTGCTGTCTCATTGGTCTGGCGTAGTAGCATAATTGAAAAATGGTTTTGGGTATTAAAATCAATTAACCTAAGAGGTATTGAAAGAAATCACAGAATTTTTCATGAAAATCCTAATTAAAAAGATCAGATCTTGTGAAATGTGATTAAAAACTGCTGTGTCTCATCGGTCTGGCTAAGTAACGTCATTTTGAAATGGTTTTGGGTGTTTAGAGCAATTAACATAGGACCTATTGAAAGAAATCACTTTATTATTAATAAAAATCCTAATAAAAATGGTCAGATGTTGTGAAACGTGATAATAACTGCTGTGTCTCATTGGTCTGGCTTAGTAACAACATTGAGACATGTTTTTTTTTTTTTACATTTAGACTGATTTACCTAGGAGCTATTGAAAAAAAATCCTAATAAAAAAGATCAGATTGTGTGAAACGTGTTAAAACTGTTGTGTCTTGTAAATGTAGTTTAGTAAAACGATTTAGAAATAATTTTGAGTCATTTAGCAAATTATTCTGGAAGCTTTTAATTTTTTTGTACTCGTTTACAAAGGACTACAAATTTGTTGATAGTCCCTAAGCGAACCACCGTTCCCTATAGCGAGTCCTCGGAATTCAGCTAACCGCTCTCTATGCCGCTGTGCACGGCATGAAGACTTATCGCTGACCGTGTAAACCAATGTCTGTCGAATATATAACGTCCAACTTCTTGCTAACTTCACAGCGGTCCTCCACCAGACGTCTCGTGAACCCTCAATTTGAGTTCAACTGGAAGCGATTAAGAGCAACTAGGGGGTTGGAGGAACCGGAAGTTGCTAAATAAAATGCACTTAACACAAAATCTTCCTAACATTGCATTTAAGTGGTAATCGAGTTATATTTGAAATACATTTTTAGATATGTAGTGCAATTTGGAAAGACAATAATTCCTAACAAGATGGTTAGCTCTTTGGTGTCCCCCTCTTTTTCTCTAATGGTACGATCCACCATTGTGACGTTTTAAAAATTCAGAAGGTTGGCAGTTAGGGTTTACTACTCAGAGAAGAAAGTCCGTTGTTGTGGAGAGGAAGAAAGGCCAAGAAGAAATTCGGGGAGCCCGAAGCGTTCGAAATAAAACATTAAACCCCACACTGCGGGCCGTTTTTCCTCCCTTGCCATTTTTTCGGGTTTTGTTTAGCTAACATGGCTTGTGGTGCTACGTTAAAGCGGTCAATGGAGTTTGAGGCCCTCCTCAGTCCTCAGTCTCCCAAGCGGAGAAGGTGCAATCCACTACCGGGGACTCAGAGCACTCCGTCCCCACAAAGATGCAACCTCCGTACCCCAGTCGACAGCCCAGCACATTCGGGGTCTCCCCAGCCCATCGGAGGCGAACACAGGCTCACTCCAGGTGTAAATCTGAAGCAAATTTGATGGTTTTTCTTTCTTTTTCCTTCCTTTCGAGGTGGGTGTCATGGGGGATGGGGTTTGGGTGGAGTGGATTGGAAAGAATCGCTATGGGGGTAGGAGGTTAAACGTTAGCTAATATCAGGAAGAGGAATGTCGTCGCTAAACGTCGCATGCTGCTTTACTGACAGTAATTTCTAACAAGCGTAAAAGTGGCTCCATGGGTATTGTTAGTGGCATGTTGCCAACTTGTCTGTGTTAGCTTGTTAGCCTGGCTAATGTTGATTTGCTCAGGTAAATATCGGATTACTGTTTTATTTCAAATACCTTTACTAGCTTTAGCAGCGTTGTGTACACACGGCTGAAACCTGGCTTTTCTCAATCGACTCCAACCCCCTAACAAATCGTCATCTAAATTACTTAATTAAAAACTGATTGGGACAAGCAAGGGATTAAAGATTGTTAAAGATTCAGATCTGGTGGGCCTCCAGAAGACAAATGGTATATCAGCAGCAGCCACATCTGCAGGCTGTCCAGCTAATGTTCCTGGGCTCTGTTTTCACAATTGTCTTGCATTTGAGTGGGGGTTACCTATCCTACACAACAAATTCTGTCCCTCCACAGGCCTGGGAGCTATTGTTCATTTCCTCTATGCCTATTCCCTGCATTCCCTCACTGACTTGAAAATGCAGTTCCACTCTGAGGGCTGGACGAGTGCGGAGTGCATAAGTAGACAGGGTAATTACTTAGTGCAGTTCAGTGGCTTATTACATGTGTGCTCATCAGTAAGATTTGGTAGTGGTGAGGCACAATCCTTGTTTGTTTTATTCCAGTTAACAACGTAGTGTGTGTGTGTGTGTTAGTTATGGATTTGTCATTCATAGATGTGGGGAAAGAATGTACGGTATATCAAATTGAAACGGCTTTATTACCATTTACCACTATAAAACCAATGCTTATATTATTGCAGGGTTGATCGTGATCTAAGTTTGCCGCCTTGTTGTCACCATGACTATCATCTTCCTTTTAGGTCTAGAATTATGACCATTTCAGTGTTGACAAAGATATTTAAAAGGCAAATATGCACGTTTTTTGTTTGTTTTAGGTAAAAAGCTGTGCTGTTCATTCCTCATATTACTCAGGTGTTTGTTCTTGGATCCTTTTTCATATTTTACAGAGGCATTCCAAGTGCTGCATTTTGTAACCCTGTTTTGTCCTGGCTCCATTTTGGAGAATTTCTATCATTGAGAACATGCGCCTCACATTTGGATAGTTTCTGCTCTCTTTTAAAGCCAGACAACTGGAAGGTGTTTGGGAACAAAGCTGTGGACATTTGTCGAGAGCTGATTTGGGAAAACTTCTGGTACAATCTTCTCTGTTTTATACTGTATGAAGTAACTTATTTAGCATTTTTTTCCCCAGCAAAATTTCAACTTGTCAGCTGCTAAGTTTATTGAATGTGTATTTGGTGCAGTTTTCTTGGGTTCATTTAGGAAAAAAGACTCAACCAGGTTTTTGTTTTTCCCATTTTTGTGATTTAATTTGCACACATCACTTATTGAGTGTCACGTCTATTACAAAGGTCTTTCTGGATGCATTATGCCAGGCTTTAGGTGTGATGCCATAATTTCTTAAAATTACCGATAGTGTTTCCATGGTGAATTATGACATGTTTGTTTCCAAGAACACACATGGTTGAGTAACTTTAGTTTACCCACTATAGTGTTTAAAGTATAGATGTGAGCTATTAACATACATTGCCTAGCCAAAGAAAATGTCACACTAATATTTTGTTAGATTGCCTTTAGCTTTGATTACAGCACACATTCGCTGTGGCGTTATTTCAGTCACCTTCTCAGGGTATCTGCGGGTCCTTAAAAAGTCTTAAAAAGTCTTAAATTTGCTTTTCCAAATTTAAGGCCTTAAAAATGACAAATAATCCTTAAATACAGTTTCCAAAGGTCTTAAATTACCAAAGACCCAATAAACAAGATTCTTTTATTTCTGTAAAATTTTTGTGAATTTCCAGTTAGTCTTCAGCATTTTTTTGTACGATATTGGCGTAAGCGGAACCGTACACATTCAGTTGGTTGTGAAAGGGGGCTATTTTAAGAGCACATTAGCTGGTTAAGCTAGTGGGAGCTTGCGCCATAGGGAAGTGCAAGTTTAATAGTAACTGGATGGTTCCACGTTCGCGACGTGGTTAGCACCTGTTCCAGGCAATAGCTGGAAATTATAGTTTAAATTACATTTTAAAAATAGCTTTAATTTGGTCAAAGTGACCTTAAAAAAGGTCTTAAATTTGACTCCCTTAAACCTGCAGATCCCCTGTTAAGGTCACAGTTTATGGACCTTAAGGTTAGGATTGGGGTGAGGGGAAGGTTAAATAGTCGAATAATGCCCATGTGACTGCGCGCGTCAAACAGTGACGCCAGCAGAGCCACGTGACCCAGCGTGTCCCTGATCGTCGTCTCCTGACGCGCTGGGGCGTTCCGAATTGTCATATATTGACACTTGGTCACACGCGTCATATTTTGATGCCTTGGGTGTGAGAATGTGTTGGTTTAATGGTAACTGGATGGCTAACCCCACGTTCGCGACGTGGTTAGCACAGGTTCCAGGCAATAGCTGGAAATTATAGCTTAAACTTAATTTTAAAATTAGCTTAAATTTGGTCAAAGTGGCCTTAAAAAAGGTCTTAAAAAGTCTTAAATTTGGCTCCCGTAAACCTGCAGATACCCTGCCTTCTGCAATGTCACAAGATTTATTTCCATCCAGTGTTGCATTAATGTTTCACCAAGATCTTGCATTGATGATGGTAGAGTTTGACCGCAGCACAAAGCCTTCTCCAGCACATCCCAAAGATTCTCAATGGGACTCTGTGGTGGCAATCCATGTGTGAAAATTACATCTCATGCTCCCTGAACCACTCGTTTACTATTAGAGCCCGATGAATCCTGGCATTGTCATCTTGGAATATTCCAGTACCATCAGGGAAGATGGAATAACCTGGTCATTCAGGATATTCAGGTAGTCAGCTGACCTCATTTTTGGAGCACATCCTGCTGCTGAACCTAGACCTGACCAACTGCAGCAACCCCAGATCATAGCACTGCCCCCACAGGCTTGTATAGTAGTAAGATCACTTCATCTGCCTCTTTTCTTACCCTGATGCACCATCACTCTGGAACAGGGTCCATCTGGACTCAGACCACTTTTTAATAAAAGGAATGCGACAGACAGGAACTGAACTGTCAGTTAAAAGGGTAAAAACAAAGCCTTTACTGCTCTGTGTATATATAATAAGAACCAAGTACAAGTGATTCAGCTGGTTTAGTCTTGTCCAGATGTTTTGTCACACTGCACGTTTGATGTAGTTAAACCAGATCAAGTTTGAGCTTAAAGGTTGTGAATCCTCTGGCAAGTTTCTTTTTAGCCTGTCTGAGTGAATTAAAGCCACAAACGCTACAAACTGAAAGTCATGGAGATTTCACCCTGTTCAGTGATTTTGGCTGTCTTGTGAAAGGGAGTGTCAAATAAACCCGGTTTTTCGGATGTTTAGTTAATTGAGAGCAGTTCAGCGTTGGTAACAGGTCAGCTGATCTTTCTTCCACCATGCTGTACACACATGAGCTTAAACCCTGGTTTATACTTCTCTGTCTATGTTGGTATGGAGACACGTAACGCCTTTATGTGTCGACGCAAGGGCTCTGGGGCAGACCCACAGAGGGTGACAGATACATGCCTAATTTTGTAAATGTCCGTCTAGAGTTGTCACGGTGTGAAAATTTAACCTCACGGTTATTGTGACCAAAATTATCACGTTTTTCGGTATTATCGTGGTATTTTTTAAAACGTGTTACATTTTCAGACAACTAAATAAACCCTGTATATCAGGAAAATATTATCCTCAGTTAGTGTCTAAATTTTGCCTAAAATTTGTTATTTTGTAATTATGTTGTTTATTTGTTTACATTTTTCACCTTTAGTCTTTAAAATACCAATATTTGCCCATAACTTCTTAATTTTTGTCTGTTTGATATCATCATTTTAAAAATATTAGATCAGATGATACTCAGTACTCAAGTAGCCTTCTAATCAGATACTTTTTTACCCTTACTTGAGTAATAAACCCTATATCAGGAAAATATTGTCCTCGGTTTGTGTTCTTCCATGAGCTTTGCAGATGTGGGAAAATGTCATCAGGCAGTAATCATTGTTAAATTCATAAATATTCTCGGAGAGAGACCAACTCTTATCTGCCCCTGGGAGCCCCGTAATGCATAGCGTCATTTCAACATGGGGGTGTCCGCGACACGGTTTATATGCAGGTAGCGGCACTGCGGCTGCTTTATATAGCGACTCGTTGCATTCTCCCTCAACCCAAATCCTCGGATCATGCATTTTAGCTAAAACGTTAACTTGCCTTGCGTTGACTGTAGAGTTGTGGGTGATGGTCACGCAGATGTGTCATGAGATTTGAAGCGTTGCTGCCTTTCACAGACACGTTTTCTGCACTTGCTGCAAACAGGATAGCCGTCTTCTATCAACTGTCCCTCGGCATTCTTCAAATATCCAAAAGATGCCCGTACTTCCCACTTTGTCTTCTTTGAGGGCAGGGTCCGAAATTAAATTTTTTACTCACCGGCCAAGTTGGCCGGTAGATGATGTAAATCTACCGGCCAAGCATATCTTTTACCGGCCAAAATTCTAAATGATTTAGATCTACCTAAAGCATGTTATTCTATATTATGTTGATTCCAAACAGAGTGACAAAATAATTAAAACATCAATTAATAAGGAAAACAACTCTTTTGTCATTTTTACTATTTATTTATTTTTAGAGATGTTTTTATGAACACTTTCATTGAAATCTAGTCAGACTCCTTGTTTTCTGTCCATGAAGTCTGGCCTCCTGCTTCTGACACCGTCTTTGTGCCAAAGCGTTACAGCCTCATTTGGGTCATAGTCCTTGATCTCTGGAGAACACAGCTGCACCATGAGAATATCTGAAAGTGTGTCAGAGCTAGGGTTGTCACGGTAACCGGTGTAGCAGTAAACCCCGGTAAAAAAGTTGACAATAATAATAACCGTCTTGTTTTAAAAAAAAATATATTCTCTCGGTGGATTACCGTGGCTGCGGTGTAGGTGCGGTGACCCTTACCAGCCACCGTATCAGCTGTAGTTGCCGGCGGCACATGCGCACTTTTTTGTTTATGACCAAAACTTTCTTTAAGCTAAAGCTGAAATAATGGCCAGAGGAGACGGCAGCACTCGGGACATTTATTATCCCTCAAAGAAGGAAGTATGGGCATTTTTTGGATATTTGAAGAATGCCGAGGAACAGTTGTCTGTGAAAGGCAGCGACGCTACGTGGCCATCATAATGTAGCCATTGTCTCACGACTCCGCCATCTCCAGTTCGCCACTTTTCACAAAATCTTCTGGTTGCCACTGGTCCTGGTGGTTTTTCTTCCAGTTCGACGAGTTTTCTTTTGGAAGGCTGGCTGGCTCCAGTTAAAAACCGCCACATTTCACCGCTAGTTTTAACACGAAGCTAACTGCTAACTTGATAAACTGATTGAATGGGATAGGTGGAAATGACGTTGGATGCGGCGCTCACGTTTCGCGTACGTTTGTGTACGTTGCATGCAGGCGGGAGGAGTATCAGAAATCCATGGAAGATGACTGATAAACATAACTAATTTGGTGCAAATATTTACTCGCCATGTGGCAGGTAGAGCTCAAAAATTTACTCACCAAATGGAGCAATTTACTCGCATTTGGCGAGTGGCGAGTGTTAATTTCGGACCCTGTTTGAGGGATAATAAATGTCCTGCACGTTGCCGTCTCCTCCTTCGGCCATTATTTCAGCTTTAGCTTCAAGAAAGTTTTGGTTGTAAACAACAAAGTGCGCATGTGCCGCCGGCTACTTCAGCAGATGATACGGTGGCTGGTAAGGGTCACTGCGCCTACACCGCAGCCACGGTAATCCACCGAGATAATATATTTTTAAAAAAACAAGATGGTTATTATTATTGTCAACTTTTTTACCGGGGTTTACCGCTACACCGGTTACCGTGACAACCCTATGTCCGTCCAAAACAACCGAGATCGCAAGCCTGTGATTGTTCAGGACACTGATTCCTTTAAAATCATCAACACTGCCATTGGCCCTCAAAAAAAAAGGGTGCTGACGATATCTAGTAACAGGCAAAGAACAGATTGACACACGTCTCATGGGAATAAGTCTGACGACGTTTATGTTTTTTCCACCCATGACTGATGGGGTACAAAGATATGCAGCAATTTTTTTATTCATGGAAGGAAATTGTGAAAAACATAGATTAAGAGTTGGCGACTGCATGACAAGGTGGGGAGGGACAGGTGTGTCCGTGTTAAATCTCGTCGACCGGAGACATGACTGCAATGGTAGCAGGATGCCATAGAAAGCGCTACACCCTCTGTTGTCTTGGCGGGTATTGATTTGCAACACTCAGTGGCTTAGTAGTATGAGTGTCTGTCCTGGGACTGGGAGAGTGGGATTCAAATCCACGGTCCTTTCAAACCAAAGACTTAAAAAATGGGACCAGATGCCTGCCCTGTTGACACTCAGCTTTAAGGGGTTGGATTGGGGGGGGGGTGTTAGACCACCAAATAGTTCCCGAGCGCAGCCACCGCTGCAGCTCACCGCTCACCACAGAGATGGATCAAATGCTGAGATGTGATTTCAGTAGCGTGTGGTGATGACCAATGGGACTTTTAACACTCCCCAGATGACGTAGAAGTTCGAAGCGTTAGCGTCTCCATCAATGCGTGTGCGTGACTGCAGACTTGCGCTGATGGAGAAGTACAAATACAAAGTACAAGCTTTACAGGCAAGTTTGATGTGGACAACAGACTGTTCCAGGCACCGAACAAGAAGTAAATGTTTTAAATATGATGAAATTATCAACTACAGTCATCTTTGTTCTTGGACAGTTGGACTCTAAAATGAAATTATCTAAAATGGCCTTATTGTTCTTCTTGGGATGTGTTACCAAGTTTATTTTGTAACAGTTTTTCTATCAAACTGTTGCTGTTGCTGCTGTTGAACCAGTTCTGACTCCCAACACCAGAAAAAGAAACTTACTTTTGGCTCTGGCTGAGCCAGAACAAAGAACTGCTATCAAGGACAGGTGGTAGGGTTAAAGAGGCTGGCTACCAAAGGAAAGGCCGTGAGTGTGCTGGTAAAGAACTAAATCCATGTTTTAAACATTCACCTGCTCTCATTTAGTGGAAAACGCCTACCATGGAGCTGGGATGGAGCGATGTGGGATACTTAACATTATTAAACCCTAGCTTGGTTCAAACTTGTTTGGGAAATAATGTTTTCACTTCATCTATAGCAAGCTGCTGGAGTCGTTCCATTGTTGTTAAACTGTAGGTGGCTATTCAGAAAAAAGTCACTCCCAAGGGGGCGATTTGAACTGACCCTGAATCACCATAAACTATTTCAGGCACTTTTGATGTTTGAAGCCCACAACCTCCACCGCAGCGGAAAGTAAAATGAAACAAAACAACTTTTGTTTCCCATGCATCGCCATGCCCGTTCCAACTGGCTGCT
Source organism: Nothobranchius furzeri (assembly GCF_043380555.1). Taxonomy (NCBI): domain Eukaryota; kingdom Metazoa; phylum Chordata; class Actinopteri; order Cyprinodontiformes; family Nothobranchiidae; genus Nothobranchius; species Nothobranchius furzeri. The sequence continues at coordinate 70,020,681 of NC_091745.1, forward strand.
CTCAGGTCAAATTCGTGTGGCTTGTGCCAAAGCCGTTAAACTGAGGCTTTCTTCACTAACACCCCCCCCCCCCCCCCCCCCCCCCATATCCCGGAAGTCTCTGATTGATTGCTTGGACTGGTTGTGGCAGGGCCGTTGTTTTCTAGCAATGCCTACTGCTGAGCTCCCAGTAGCTGGCAGGACTGGAAGTGACATAAATGGTTTAGGTTTTAACCCCACTTAGCACACCTGATGTCAATCAGCAGGTGATTAACAGGCTTCTGTAGAGCCTGATGAGCTGCTGAACAGGTGATTCAACCACTGAATCCAGTGTGTTGGACCAGCTTATGCCTCCTCACAGCAATGAGGGACAGAGGAAAATGCCTTCACTTGCAAGATCCACTGCTCATAATCCAGTCACTGGATGGTGCTCCACAGCCAAAGAACAATGAAGTAAAAAATAAGCAAAAAGACGGCTGGAGCACACATGACAAATACTTAATAGGTGCGAACACAAAAAAAGACCCACATTTTGACACTTAATTGTGTCTTCATCAGAGTTAGGTCTTGAGTCAGCAGCTTGTTAACTCCACAGCATCCAGGATTGCCCATGACCCCGTGGGCTGATTCTATCCAACAATCAGCCAGCCAATTACTCAGCAGTGGGCGTGGCTTTCCTGTTCGGCTCCAGGCAGACCTCCTCGAGGAGAAGGCTGAAAAGATGTTGGATTGTGCGCGGGAATGAGAAAACTTCCAACCCAGTCCCGGCGGAGTGGAGACGATACTAGTGTGTAAGGGCCGTGAAACATGCTGGAATTGAATAGCCGTGTCCTACATCAACACAAAGTATACCGGCACAATTCTCATACTAAACATGTCCGTTCTATAAATCAGGTGAATTGGTTCCTTTTTTTTATATAAAGAATTTCCTTATAAATTCTTGCTAATTTTAAAGGTAAAAGTTTTGAAAAACCAGCTTTAGTCCTCTGCATAAACACAAATACCCGTTTGAAGCTCAGTATTTATTCGACCCAGCTGTTACCAGCTCTAAATTGTTAGTTTCTAAGGTAGCCCACTAAACTGCTGCTTGAATATTTGCGGCTACTTGTGTAATTGTTTACAACTAGGGCTGCACAATATATCGAAAAATTATCGTCATTGCGATAACAGGACGTGCGATAGGCCCATCACAAAGCACGTCAAAAACGGCGATAAATGTTTGGTTCAAACATTTCCATCCGTGTCATACATCAAATTTTTGTAAACCAGCTCTGTTTTTTACGCGGAAGTATTATTTGACCAATCAAATGTAGCCCTTCTGATATGCGGCCAATCAGATGGTTCCGTTCACGTAATGTGCCCGCCCCCTACGTAGACCCTTGGGATGGAAAGCAACACCCGAACAGAGTTTGCGGCGCTGTTCCCTTGTTCGTCATGCTGGCTCAGAGCAACGTACGCACTTTGTGCTGAGGTTTCTGGAATCAGCGCTGCTTTCAAACGTGAACGCGAGTCCGCTCGGTGTCGTTAAGCAGCTGATAATAACCGGGCTGACTCCGACACGTGCCGGTGAACTAACCCACCTCCCTCCATGTCGCTAGTGTTCCACCGGGTGGTGATGTTAGCCCCAGGCTCCGGTTAGCTTCCAGCTAAAAGGCTACAGCACTCTCCTCCCAGTCCCACCCTGCTAAAGAGGGCCTGGAAAAGTTCCCCCACACATCAAAGTGATTTCTCATTTATGAGCTTTTATAACCTTGTTAATCAGGATAGTTGATTTGCTGCTGCACATAAACTGTCAGTCAGAAGCTCTGCTATCCGGTTGTCTTAGAGGAGCTAGTTCAATTTGTTAGCTTGTTACCATGTTGGTGACGCAGCTTGTTTAGCAGGAACAACGGATCCTAGTCTGGTTAATTCAGAGTTTTCAGACCAAATCCTCTCTAAAAGTGTTCTATGTGAGAGTGCCTGTTGAACAATGTGCAAGACCTTCCTTTCTCTATGGAGAAAGTCCAACATTATTCTTCAGCCAGAACAAGCTTCTGAGTGTTCCGACAGCAAGGCTACTCACCCCCTCTTCCCTACCCAAGATAAATGAGGCACAGTTCCCCAGATAGGAGGTGCAACATGTTCAGACTTTAGTCCCCAGATAAGTGGAGGATGATGAAGTCCCTCTGTTGCATCGGGTTATTGGCTCAGTTTGAGGCCACGTTGTTTTTCCACTTGTTTCCAGAACACGTGTGTGTGAGTGTGTGAGCAAGTTCCACCACCATATATTTTACACTCATGTACTTGCCGTATAAAAATTTATTATTTTTTTCCATTTATTTTACAAATGAATGAGGGTTTTGCATGTTATCAGTCTGCACACGAGAGTAAACTGCTGAGCAAACGGTCATTCGAGGCCGTTTTCTCAGCAGATACCTCGCTGTGTGTGCCTTGTTTTTGAGTTTTTTGCCTCATGAGACGCTGAGGTGAATATCTGACCTGTGTAACGTCCAAAATGGTAAATTTTCACCTATTTATTGACCAACATAGTGACCTTTCATCTACAGCATAAATCCACTTTCTATTCGTCCTTCTAAATCCAGAAGGTTCTGTTCAGCACGTGTTGACATACAGAAGACAAAACAAACAAATTCTCACCCAAGGTTCTACACTCTGTGAACGCCAGACGTCAACATTCTTCACTCTGAATAAGTGAAGACTCCACGATTTTATAGTTATAAGTTAAATAATCATATGTGATTAATGAACAAGATGTTTACATCAAATGTTCGAATAAACTGCTTAAATCAATTAATTTAAAATGAATATTGTTCTTACAATGATCCATATTTCACAAGTCAGTATGTGCTAGATTTTACAAGTTAATCATTGTTTACACTCGTACACATTACAATAAGTTACATATTACAATAAGTTACACATTACAAAAAGTTACACATTACAAAAAGTTACACATTACAAAAAGTTACACATTACAAAAAGTTGCACATTACAAAAAGTTACACATTACAAAAAGTTACACATTACAATAAGTTACATATTACAATAAGTTACATATTGAGGTTAAAAACATTTTTGTATCTGAAGGAAGGCGTGGCTTTCTCAGGGATGTTGGTAAAAACTCAGAAACGTGTCAAATTCTGATTTGCCAAACTTGGCCAGAAATCATAACAAAGTAGTTTGATAAAACGAGAATTACTTCCCGAGTAATTCAGTTTCCAGCTGACCCCGACGAGGGTAGAAACTCGCCGTGTGGACACGGTCTGCAGTCTCCTTGCCTTCTTTCTCTTCCTAACTTTACAGACGCAGCAGCACAACAGGTGTTTTTGTAGAAAAGAGTGATTCTGCTGCTGACTGTCATGTGTCATGCCTTCCCTGTCACTGAAACCAGCTCAGTGGCCTAGTGGTAGTGTCCGCCTGGGACTGGAAAATCAGGGTTTGATTCCCGGTCGCGTCGTACCAAAGGCTCTAAAAATTGGACCCAACGCCTCCCTGCTTGACACTCGGCTTGCAGTACAGTGAGACGTCATGAGCTAAAGGATTTTTTAGGTCAGCTGTGTGTGCTTGTTTGTTACAGCTGATCTAACGTCAGTTTTGATGTTTGTGTTGTCACTTCCTGTTAGGGAATGTTTTGTTTGTAAAGAACGGATAAATTATGGTTGCGGCTGAAATGAACAGCATTGGGTGATTGTACCTTCCTGTTTAATCTGGAATCCATCCGCTGTTGTTGAACTGATCGAGCTCATTAAAGACTGGATGAATGATTACATTTCTGGAATTGACTGCAGCACTGTTGGACAAAACATAGATGCACAGTATCTTCACAGATGTAATAAATAAGGAGGTTTACTTTGTCAAATTAAAAGATTTCTGAAGCTTTTGAGTGGAGCTTAAACATCACACCATGAATGTAAAAGTACTTTCAGACTTTTTTCTTTTTTTTTTTTTTTTTGCATTCCTCACTGTTCAGTTTGAACATTTCTGTGCAGATTGTAACTTTTTTTGTTGACTTTGCTTCTGTTTGGTTCCTCCAGAGCAAATCTTTCAGAACCTTCGCCAGGAGTACAGCCGGATCCAGAGGCGACGGCAGCTGGAGGGCGCCTTCAACCAGACCGAGGCCTGCAGCTCCAGTTCCACCCTCAACGCTCCCAGCTCCCCACCTGGTAGGACACATGGCAACCAACCACTCTGCATGACCCCAATGACCCCACTGCATGCTAATGGACACTATGAACTCAAACGGGCAACAAATTGCAGCTTGTCCCTTGTAGTTACAGTGTGCGTTGTAGTTCCCACCCCGGTTTTTCACCGGATGTATAAGCAGAGTGAAATGTCTGCAGAGAGCAAAACGCAGCTTTCAGTGGGTTTGTTTCTGTGGAGTAGGGCTGCTCGATTATGGCAAAAATAATAATCACGATTATGGTGACTGAAATTGAGATCACAATTATTTAGGACGATTTTTCTATTTATGTTGATTTTATTTGTTTTTATTCAGTCATAAAATTGCTCAGGGCACAATCAGGACAAAAATAAGAAACAAGATGATCACTAAAAGAACTCCTGATTCCCAGTATAAAAAGACCCAATATACTTACAGCTCATAGTTTATGACCCAAGGGCTATAGACCTTGGTTTTACTCATTTAAGTCTAACCAGCACAGACCCAAATACCAATATCTTGCAAATACTGACAGCAAGAATTATACAGTGGCATTTATAACAAATAAACGCAAATAAATTGATGTTCACAAAATGTTGCATAACTTTTATTGAAGTCGTGTCAAGGTGCTGTAGGTGAGTACACTAGCACCGTGTCCTCAGAGAGATTAGTTATTGTTTATCAGCGTGGGGAAGTTATTTCTACCTTATTTATAAACTATTTATTTACAGGTCCATCAGTTAATGTAATAATTGTCCCAACCACAGCTGCACCCCCCACCCCCCAACCTGCTCTCACAGCAAACGGGGCAAGCTGCTGCACGTGTGTTTAGCACGCGCACATTTAGCCGTTTTTAGCGGCTCAGAAGTCCGCAGGTACGGTGTGTGTCACTCACTCTGGTTAATCCAACAGGGAGCCGGCTCTGAGAGCTGTTTCTTTAGCGACCGACACATCACTACATCATTCCCTTTCCTAATGTCCTGAAGAACGGTCCGGAGCGCAGGCGGAGTGTTTAGCTAACCTGCAGGAAATGTCGACGACAGTTATCCAGAAAGTAGCTAAGGGTTACCAGAGATGTTTCTGAGGTGTTTGCTAGGTACTTTTAAGATTTAAAAAGTCAAGAAGGGGGTCTGAAAAGCTGTTGGAAATAGCGTCAAAGTCGCCAAGTTGGCAACAATGTAAGGAGCGCTTCATTTGCAACTCAGGGCAGCACAAGTGGGAGGAGCAAATAATCGGCTTGTTTTGTTTTTTATAATCGTTCAAAACTCCGATCGTAATCGTGATTAAAATTCGATTAATTGAGCAGCCCTACTGTGGAGCGTGCAGCGGCGCTTCTCAGAAACGTCCATTAACATTCACTTCCAGCCGTTTTCTGGCTGCCGGTGCTTTTACTGTTTTTTTGAAGTTACTATGCTCTATGATCATGTGAACACCAAAACTACCAAAAGAAAGAGTAGACTCACTTCTTGCATCAGGAAGAATCGCTGTTTCTAGCGTTGTCAGTTCTTCCATAGTCCGTTACCGAAGTGTGAGCTGCAGAAGCTTTTCTAGTTTGCACCTCGCGTTTTTCACAGCGGCGGCCCAAAACGATCTCCTAATTCATGTTTTTTTTCTCCTGCTTCCTGGTCATGTGTTGTGTGACATACACGGATGATCAGATTTAGAAGCGTGTTGTTTGTTCTCACGGTGCAGGGGCTCAAAGCCACGCCCGCCCCATAAAAACAAAAATGGTATTGACGACTTTAGTCGCCAGCGGCAGCGAGCGGCTGGATTTAAATGATGACTTTAGTCGCCAGTGACAGTAAATGAGTTTGGTGTTGCATTGTGGCACTCTGCTGAATTTACGCTACGTTTTTTTTTAGATCCTTCTCAGTGGCGGCACCTACTTTGTTCGATGTCGTCTGTTTAAAAAGTTACTGAAGATTTATTTTTACTCCAAAGCTTTTAACACCTTGGGCTGACAGGGCGGTCCTGTTTTATGACTCTTTGTGTCCGATTTTTTATTATTGTGCTTATTTTATGTTTTTAATTAGCTGTTGTAGTTTTATTGTATTTTAAATTGTTTACGTTGATCACTTTGGGCAACATTGTTGCAGTTATTGTGCAATACAAATAAACCTTTTGATTGATTTATGCTTCCAGAAAGCACGAAGCTCAGCAGCTCAGATTGGGCCAGACAGGAAGTCGAACACGAAAGCCGTGTACAACATCCAGCAACTTTCAAAACAAGACGTGTGCAAATTTTCCGGTTGCTTAACTATAGAGAGTCATTACCTGACACCTCGATGGCTGAGGTAAAAAGTTCATAAAAGGAGTTTGGACGCATGCGGCCATCTTTCTCCTGACTTATCGCGTGAACAAATGAAATCACATGGGATCTTCCAGTTCCTCCGTGGTCTTGCGGTAGAAGCTGTGCGGAACGCTGCACATCTGAAACACTCCCAGTGGGACGTGCGCGCTGCTGAGGTGAAAATGCATCTATTAGGTTCCACATCCGCTGGAGTTGGCTGAGAATGAAAGATGTTCAAGGGTTACTTTGCTAGTTTTTAATGGACTAATGCACAGCTGATCGTCTCACTGTTTCATTGAAAACACACGACTGATCGTGTTTAGAAATGAGCTTTCTGCACTTTGTTTTTGACGTTATAATTGGGAGTCGATCGATCGCAATTGTGAAGAAAGGTTAATGCGTGAGAAGGAATTTAGACCTCGGGTCCGCAGTAGCAACTCGTTCATTATCATGACTGTTCTGTTACGAAACCGGCCTTTCTGACACACACACACACACACACACACACACACACACACACACACACACACTCTGGTCCACCTGGCTCATAGCAGACCTGAAAGACCACAAAGTGATGGATCGCTGAGCCAAAGCCAGCTTCAGTGTCGGTGCGACTGAGAGGTGGGCGTTGGCGGCGCAGCGTGATATGATGAATGATGAATGACCCGCACTTGTATAGCGCCTCTCAGAGTAAGGACTCCAAAGCGCTTTACACTACAGTGTATCATTCATCCATTCACACACACATTCACACACTGTGATGAGCTACGATGTAGCCACAGCTGCCCTGGGGCGCACTGACGGAGGCGAGGCTGCTGAGCACAGGCGCCACCGGTCCCTCCGACCACCACCAGCAGGCAAGGTGGGTTAAGTATCTTGCCCAAGGACACAACAGCAGCGTTCTGTCTGGAGCCGGGATCAAACCTGCAACCTTCCGATTACTGGACAGCCCCCTCAGCCTGTTGAGCTGCTGCTGCCCTCTCGGTCGCACACAGAAATCGGAGCCGCCAACTCTCACCCTACCTCTGACTCACTGCTGCAGTAACGATATTAACCGTTCGCATCATTGTTGATTTTTTTGTCTTCAAGGTGCCTCAAAGAAGGACCAGCCCTCGTTCACGCTGAGGCAGGTTAGCTACCTGTGCGAGCGCCTGCTCAAAGACCACGAGGAGAAGATTCGGGAGGAGTACGAACAGATTCTTAACACAAAACTCGCAGGTATTTATCTACTTTGTGTTTAAATAAACCACACACATTCAGTGTCACAGCTCATTTAGTGTTTTAACCGTCAACAAAGAAGGGATCTGTTGTGAGTAGTTGTGCATCGCCACTGATGCTAGGAGTGCTAACGGGCACAGATGAGGCTGCATCATAGCAGTTAGAAACCACAGAAGCTTTTATAGTTTTTATTCTTCCTGTTTTAAATGAATCACACAAATAAATCTTTCTTTTATTCACAGAACAATATGAATCTTTTGTGAAATTTACGCAAGACCAAATCATGCGAAGATACGGAGCCCGACCTGCGAGTTGTAAGTAGCTCTTCTCCAGAAGGTTCTGCGCTTAAAGGCACCGTGATGAACGGTTTCCTCTGTTCCAGACGTCTCCTGAGCTCCCGTCAGCGTGATCCCGGCTCCTCCCAACACGACGGCCGCTCTTCCTGTTCCTCTGCCTCCTTCCAGTTGACTTTGATATTATTTCGCAGATGCCGCACCGCTCTCCGCCCTGCTCAAACTGTTTGGGTGCCATCCAGTTTTTAAGTCAAAAACTAGTTTCTTTCTTCCAAAGTTTTTCTGCTGGTCAAGATTTGGGAACATCTGAAAAGTAAAAGCCAGTTTGTTTTTGTTGTCCCCCCCCCCCCCCCCCCTTTCTGTTGATATGTTCTTTCCAGAATTAAAGCAAATGTTTGTAAAACCTCTTGCTGGCGCTGTAGAAAAGCTTATTGGCTCGGGATCATTCAGTATAACTCTCCAGCAGCTATATTTAACAGCTCCTGCTTCTCACCCCGCCTCACCCCTTTTCTCACCTCCCTACTTGAGAATGTGGATTTTTCTCCCTTTTGAAGAAAACTAATAAAAGTTCTGTGACTAAAATTTGTTGTGAAAGCTGTTTGTTTCTGACCTTCAGCTCTTGCTGGGTAGGTTCGCGGCCGAGTGTGAAGCGGCTGGGATGAGGATCAGCACCTCCAAATCTGAGACCATGGTTCTCGACCGGGAAAGGGTGGCTTACCAACTCCGGGTCGGGGGAGAGGTCCTACCTCAAGCGGAGGAGTTTAAGTATCTCAGGTTCTTGTTCACGAGTGAGGGTGGGAGGGATCGGGAGATCGACAGGCGGATTGGTTCGGCGTCTGCAGTGATGCGGACGCTGAGCCGATCTGTCGTGGTGAAGAGGGAGCTGAGCCAGAAAGCCAGGCTCTCGATTTACCGGTCGATCTACGTTCCAATCCTCACCTATGGTCATGAGCTTTGAGTAATGACCGAAAGAACGAGATCGCGGATACAAGCGGCCGAAATGAGTTTCCCCCGTAGGGTGGCCGGGCTCAGCCTTAGAGATAGGGTGAGGAGCTCGGACATTCGGGAGGGACTCGGAGTAGAACCGCTGCTCCTCCGGATCGAAAGGAGCCAGTTGAGGTGGTTTGGGCATCTGGTCAGGATGCCTCCTGGACGCCTCCCCGGGGAGGTGTTTCGGGCATGTCCTGCCGGCAGGAGGCCCCCGGGTTGACCCAGGACGCGTTGGAGAGGTTACATCTCCAATCTGGTCCGGGAACGCCTTGGGGTCCTGCCGGAGGAGTTGGTGGAGGTGGCCGGGGAGAGGACGGTCTGGAGCTCCCTAGTTGGGATGCTGCCCCCGCGACCCAGACCCGGATAAGTGGAGGAAGACAACGACTAAGCTTTTCGTTTCAACAGAACAGTTATTTCCTTCTTGTTATATACATTCATCTGATGCTGCCTTGCTTGTTCAGCACATTTCATACATGGAGGCAGTTTGGTGTGCTTTAAAGGAGCAAGAACAGCAAAATCAACATGATGGCATAATTAAATACACAAATTTAGATCAAATTAAATACAGAATTCAAATTCCGATTTTAATGAGATAAAAGGAAAAATCAGGGGGCGAGTTGTTTCAGTGCAGCATGGGAAGCATTCATCCAAAGGCTGAAAGATTTCAATTTTGGTTTGAATGTTTCTAGAGTTGGGGAACATTTGAGGTCACGAAGAAGCGGATTCCATCTGTGGTCTGATTCCGTATCTGCACAGTAAAAAAGGGAAAACTTGATATTTACACTTTGATCATTGAAGTTTCTTTTAAATCGACTTTATGTAGCGTTTTCACATGGTTGAAGGGCCAAACAAAGCGCTGCACAACAAAAAGTGACGAGAGTAAAAACGTTTAACAGCAATTAAACGATCAGACAAAAACTTGTAGATGTAATTGTAAATGTATAATAGATTTGGCATTTAAAATTAAAATCACTTAATGTTGGATCTTAACACTTTGATGCATATTGGTCACTACAGTGGACAGGTACTCAAAATTGTTTATTTTTTTGCTATTAAGCACAGCTGTTGAAGACTTACATTTGAGCCCCTCCATTTGGACTTCAGTAAGTCAAGCCACCATATTTCATGTTCAGAATGCATGCCGTCCACTGAGGTGGACGTGTAATAAATTATTCCTAAATTAAATGTTACAAAAAAAATTGTTGAAATTTGTTTCATTCACACCTAAAGATGAATGAAAAAAAATTGTTAAAAAATCATGAAGATTTCATAATTCATGCATCAAGGCGTTAAATGAGAGCGGATCCATGTGGACTGAATTTGAAACCACTTGCAGGTTAGTGATGTAGTTAAAAAAAACTTAAACCTTATGAGATGGTTTCAAACTAAATTGAACGCTATAATGAAATTTTGCAGCGTTGATAAGCATGTATGTATTTATGTAAATAATCGTGTGCAACTTTGCAGACTACAGCACCACCGTGTGGTGATTATTTGTAATTACAGCATTAATAATCGATTTAAACTAGGACTCGGGTCACTTATATCAAATACGTTAATTATTTTTAACGTACTACATAATGTTAAAATAGAAGACCACCTGGGCTGGAATGGCGCGTGCGCGCCTCATTCACGGAAGAAGCGCTACAACGTCTGTGACGTCACTAACCTCAGGTGTGGCAGGAGGAAAACAGGTATTCGGACCGCTCGGTTTGGGAGTTTTTAAGCCTCCTTTAGCTGAGTGCATGATCCGGAGCCAAGAGGAGGGAGAAGAATCACCGCTGGTGTGTTTGTGCGGAGGACGGAAACAGGAAAAAGCAAAAGAGAAGCTATAATTACCTCCGGGGAGGGCCAGAGAGAACGACGCTCGGTCCGCGGGTTTATCTGGAAACATGGAAGGATTGTGTTGATGCTGTCGAACTTTTGTGTTTTACTTCAAAGGAGCCTGAACTTTATTTGAAAAAATAAATAAATAAACAAATAAAGGTTTTGGAACCTTTGGAGCCAACAGCTCTTCCCAAATAAAGTTCAGGTAAGTGGGACAAACTTTGTTTAAGAGCGCGGATGTACAGATGTGTTGTTCAAAAGAACCCCCAACGAAAACAGCAGGAAGCGCGGCTGTGCTGCTACCTTTTCCTTCATTAAAGCTGCAAGAAAAGTGTTTCTAAACTCTTATTTACTTTTAGGTTTTCCTACATCTAACTGAATCTCTTTAAATAGTGGCATGTCTTATTAAAGTTTTGGTTCAGTTAACTGAACCGTATTACTTAAACAAATACATCTACCCACCTTGCAAAGGAGGTGTAACTATTACATTAATCTGAAGCACAACTACAAATCCAGATGTTTCATGAAGTCACGTTTATAATTCCTTCACACGAAATCTCCGCATTTAAACATTAAAAGTGTTTTTAGTAGCATTTTATATTTATAAAACCCCTTCCCACCCTCAATCAAGGGGGCCCAAGGTGCTGAACATAGTGCAGAGAAGCAGCAAAACAGCCGTATAATAAAATGCAGAGATAAAAACAAAAAAAGAGCTACAAACCTTAAAAAATAGTGATCAAAAACATTAAAATGTGAATAAAAACAACTAAGAAACCGATGTAAAATACAGCTTAAGTCTTAGCGGTTCCAAAGCCGAGGACCCAGAACTGCAAAGCCACGATCCCCCCCTTGACTTACGCTTTGATTGTGGTACAACCAAAAGGTTATTTTATCATAGAAAATAGTTCTATAGATGATGTGTGGGTGTCTATTTAGCAAAATACCATTGGACTTGAATGAAAGATGTCAAAACTGATTATTCACCTTAGATGACACAAACAGGTCAGGTAATTCTACAGATATTTTAGCTACTAAAGTGTTATCTGGGCCCTACAACCTCTTCGACATTAAGTGCTGGAACCTGGAGCCAACCCTACTTGTATTCGAATAAATATGCCTTTGAGCCACAGGAGAAATTTGAATGGAACTTTTAAAACACTGACTATACTAACAAAAAAAAAACTTCATTCACAACAGTAATTCAACTGAAAAGGGTGACTAATTAGACTGACTCATGTTACAGCCCCTGCCACTGTGTCCAGGCCCTGTCCTGAGTCCAGATTATCCCGGACAAGCCCCCATTTTGTTGTGGTCCCTCAAGCCGGGCTGTAACAACTCATTAAATGCAAAGCAAGATATTTCAAGCCTGTGTTTGTTATAATTGTGATGATTTAAGGCTTACAGCTTACGAAAACTCCAAATTAAAAATCTCAGGTAACCAGAAGATTGCGAAAAGGTTCAGTATTCTAGGCTTAAATTGTCACACTCTGTTAATTAAACCCAAACACCTGCAAAAGGGTCCTTGAGTCTTTAAATGGTCTTAGTTTAGGGTAAATTACTGAAATAAATGGACGTTTGCACCATTTTCAGATTCTTCCAGGTTTCACCTGCACCTCTACAGTTTTAGAATCAGTCTGATTAAAAATAGCTGAATTAGCTAAAATCTGAAAGCTGTGAGTCACTCACATGATTTTAACACTACTCTTTGTGCAATAGCTTAAATTTTAATCTATACCTGTGTGACTCGAGGATTTTGCTTGTTAGCAACCCTGGATTAAAACACTCCATTCATTTCAGAGTAGACTACAGTGATGGGGGACGTCGATCTGGAGGAGCAGGAACCGTTTTCAGAGGAAAGAGAGGAGAAGCGACAGAGGACCAGAGCAACGCCAGCGGATGGAACAGAGGAGTTGGGATGTTGTGACAAATTCCACAATGCAATCTCCAAATGGATGCTTCCAGAACACCATCGCGAGACCTACCTGGATCGTGCCAACTGTTTCCCACCACCCATTTTCATCATCCTCATCAGTATGGCAGAGGTAAGTTACTGAAACGGCCAGGATAAACTCTGGAACTGGATCTAGACATATTCATTACATGTTTCTGCTGTCTGGTGATTGTTTGGTTTGAATAAATCTGATTTTTAACTCCCAAAGAGCCCTGAGCTCTTGTTTCTAGGTTTCTTCCTGTTCTGTGCTGCCTCCTCTAAAATGTCCTGACTCATCACGTGTGGTCTCCTCCCACAGGAACTGAAAACAGGAGATTCCTGTGTAAACACTTAAACTCCGAGTGCAGTCGATTCCCATCACAAGAACAAAATGCATTGCTTTCATTACGTGAACAAAGTCTGTCTACTTTTTGGTGAGAGCTTGGATACTTACTAGGACACATACAGAGAGGGTCCTGGTTCATGCCTCATAAAACTGAACTGTATTATGTATACTCAACAAGGATATCAGTAATTTTTGGTGGATGAGTACAACTACTGGAAAATATAAGCTTTAGTCTTTATTATTTTATTGAGTAAAACTTGTTTTAAAGCAACACTAGCGTTTTTAACACTTTAACCAGGGGTTAACTTGAGCCGGATGTTGCCGGAACAAGATTCGGGACAGTCTGCTAGGTTTCGGCAACTCACGCGACCAACTTGTGCTATGGCCTACGCAGGTTTCCAATCACGGGTGAGCTAAAGGGAGCCCGGCTCACCCGAAAATAGGGGGCTGCACGATATTAAGAAAACCTGTGATATGCGATAACGGTGATTGATATTGCGATGACAATATTACTTGTGATAAATAAAAACTTAGCTTGGGAACAAAAATGATCAAAAACAAAGAAATAAAAAAATAACAAAAGTCATAGAAATGAGAAAAGCAAAAGATGTGAGGAAAGGGAAAAAGAAAAGACAGTCAGTGGATCCCGGGAAAAGCAGAATCAGCAGAAAGAGCAGAACAAAGCTAACTCAGGTGTTTGATAACCATCAAAATTAAGTACTACTCTCCGTCTCGGGGGCGGGCATCTAACCTATGAGAACCCACCCATTTGGCCAAATGGGTGAAGAGCTCTATTTGGTTAGTTAAAAATACATCATGTTTCCGTTTGACATAATGCATTGTGTGTAGCAAACATTTGAGCTGACCAGTCAGTGCGATATTTATCTGTTCTTTGCGATATGCATATTGCACATGCTGATATCGCGGTAACGATATATTTGCGATATATTGTGCAGCCCTACCCAAAAGGGTGACAGGCTCCCCTGGAAGCCCACAACTAACACACCCGGGGGGAGCCCGAAAAGGATCCTGGTTCTACTTATATTACATTATTCATGTGGACTCTCCAGGCATTATTTTGAGCGGAGAGGCGCAGATATCTGATCGTTCCTGCGCTCCAGACAGTTGCTTCCTGAGCACGGCCACAGTAACATTCTCAAAGTGTTGCCACCTTAAAAACAAATTTTACACGCGATCGTTCATGTCGGCTCATACCCTTTTATGCTTTCTGTCTTTTATTTGTGCCTGATGCGTTTTGCTGCTGCAGAGCGCATCACTTGTTTCGTCCTCCGATGACTTCACCTCACCGGCGCGGTCAGTGCGCGGCGCGCACTCCGCCACTTTTGCGGTCGGTAGATTTATTTGAGCTGCAGTTCAAAGGTAACTCATGAGGTGAATATATATGAAGTCAGGTAGCAGTTTTTCTTTAGGATTGAGAGGAGATGCAGGAAGATAATAGACAGAGACAGGACAGAAAAATTGTCTGATTTGCCTTTAGTAAACTTGGGTTTGACATCAGTATTTGCATCCCGGGGATGTTTAATTTACAAATTAAGCACTGACTTTAACCTATTGTCTGGTTTCAGTGGTGCTTGAGCAACTTCACATCACTCCGTAGCCCTCTGCTGACCCAAAACTGTGCTTAACAAGTTTGGTGGTTTGCGTAGGAACGCTTGCTGGAGACTTATTTGAAGGCTAGCAGTTAGCTTTTTAAAAAGCACAAGAAGAAGAAGAAGATGTTGTTTTTGTCTTTTTTGTTTGCATCACGGCAACTGTGGATCTGGTTCGGCCCAGATGTATAAAAATCAGCTTCTGGACCCTCTACCACAACGTTACCATGGTGTCAATCAGATTTAGAATACTAGATGACTTTACGAGTCAGTTGTAAGAATTGTATTCAAACGGCCCACTAGCAGGTCATCGAGCACCGAGAGGTTATATAAGGTTACTTTTACCCTTCATTCCACTCCCTCTTCTTTCTCAGTTGGGAGTGTTTATCTACTACGCCGTATGGAAGCCCCAGAAGCGGTGGATAACCCTGGAGGAAGGCATCTGGAGAAGCCCTCTCACCTACACTCCTGACAAAAGAGAAGAAGCGTGGCGCTTTATTTCCTACATGTTCGTCCACGCTGGGTGAGTCGAAGGAGGTTTTTAAATCCTTTAATGACACGATGACGGCTTCAGTCCTCCACAGACTCTTGAAAGAGTGAATCATGCTGTTTGTGGAGTTTTGATGCTTTCAGAGCTTCAGATTTAACCCTTTATTAGTTGAATCACATCAACATGTACCTTTTTGCTGATGTATTGTCGGGACATCACCATCTAGATTTTTATAATTGTGATAGTTTCAGGTTACGTAGTCATCGTAAACACCGTGCAAAAGCTTTCTTAAACCATCTGTCATTTCTTTACATCTTGTTTCCAAGGAGTCAGACTTTTGTGATTTTATTTTAGAATGGTCTCGATCAACGGGTTTTGCCGAAGGGAAGGGGGGGGCGCACAATACCTTGGAGCAACCAGTGACTCCGCCACCTAGCCAATCAATGCTGGCCCCGTTCAGCACATTTGGAACCACAACGAAGTAGGGACTGAAACGTAGAGTGAAAGCAGGGTGAAAATACTGAACCGCTCTGTTTGGAAAAGGCTGCCAGACCAAACTACACCCACCCGAGTCACGCGGAGTAGTGCCGCTGGAAAAGGCCTGTAATATCGAGTTACGGAGAGGCTAACATTGAGCTAACAATGCTAATGGTGAAATAGAAAAACGAGGCTACTCTAAAAAAAAAAACTTTTTCAATTACCAGTGTATAAGTATCTACTTATCAGCTTACTATGTATATATGACTCTTCACTTGTCATTTATAATATTTTGCCGCTGAGCTGTAGCTTGCAACAGCCATGAAATTCCCTGAATGGGGTGACAAAGTTGCTTGTGTGTTTTGAAAATGGGCTGCAGCAACCAAATTTGACATCAGGATATCATTCTTATGTAATGCACCCTGTTGTTAACAACAACAACAAAACACACAGAAACCTTTTGGCACGGTTCAAAATGAACTTGATTCGACATAACAGCAAAATTATGCTTGCTTTCATATTTGTAGTATGCGTTGGGATATGGGAGGGACCACAAGGTCAGTACCTATTGAGTAGCTTCTAGATAGCTAAAAATAAACCGAGGGCTCACATGGACAACAATCAGCAAAATAGACCAGATTTGTTTACGGCTGAAGAATTCATTAACAGTTCAGGGATCAGGGATTTGGCTTAGATTCACATGGGAGGACTTTGAAATTGCTGGATTTTCAAAATATGAGTGACTCCATGCATGGTGAGAAAATTTATGTATGTACGACAAAAAAAAAGCACACTACACACAAACTGATTTCTCCCAAACATTCTGTGGTCGGACAGGAAATCGCGAAAAACCGCTTGAAATCAAATTGGACGCCATAATAAATAAACCTGGTGAACGAGCAGTTTGTGGCGTGCTTTTGTCATGTAGCTTTCTGACTGGCTATATGTCACTCAACAGGCAGCACCCTCATTTGTCCTCAAAATCAGATCAAGACAATCTAAAGAGTTTTAGCCCCGATTAATGATTGGAGCGGTCTCAATGTCCTTCAGACCAGACCCGAGAGCTCTTAAGACACCACACATGGCAAGAATATTGGATGGAGATTATTTCCATATTTGGAGTGATTAAAGTTTCAGTAGAGACCATTATGGCCACACTAGCAGTCTGACCAATCAGCTGCCGGAATGTTCTCACCTGAGACGCATTGTATATTGTTTGTAGTTTTATCCATGTGAAATAAAACAGAACCGCAGGGTAGAAATGTATGAGCAGATTTACCAAACTTCAGGTCTTAAAACATCCTAAAAACTACAAAAAGAAATGAGCCTCTTTGGAGGTTAAGTAACTATAAAATAAACGCGATAACTCAGAGCTTTTTAACAGTGCTGTATGTGGTCTGGTAAGAACATAGTCTTGTGTATAAGAAACAAGAACACAAGGAATGATATCTTGGCTAAACAGGAAAAACTGTAAATGAGCACTAGTTCCATCACCACCGTGATTAAAAACACTGTTAATAGGTTCCCAGTTCCAAGTAGTCTTGGATAATGAAAAGATTAGACCAGTAAGGATTTTAATATTTTTATTTTTCAAAATAAAAGCACACAAGTACAGTATACAAACAGAAAAGTGGGAAAAGGGACTTTTTTTCTACTTGACAAACACTGCCATTTAGCTTAGCTTAGAACAGAAATGAATACATTGTTAATCCAATTCAAAGTGATATTTATTCATTCTCCACTTCATGTTTTCTAGTGTGGAACACATTGTGGGTAACCTGCTGATGCAGCTCCTACTGGGCATCCCGTTGGAACTGGTCCACAAAGGCTTCGAAGTGGGAATGGTTTACCTGTCTGGAGTCCTTGCAGGTGGACATAACCTCTCTGTGTTTATTTGTTCCTCTTCTTCAGTAATGTAACCTCAGACTGCTTTTTGTCAAACTTTGATCTATTTTATTCCTCAGGCTCTCTAGCCAGTTCCATTTTTGATCCTCTCAGTGCTTTGGTTGGTGCTTCTGGGGGCGTCTATGCCCTGCTCGGAGGTTATTTCATGAATGCAGTGGTGGTGAGTTTACTCATGGGTTTCATTTTTTATCATTATAAACCAGTGATATTACATCTAAATATGTGTAATAGCTTCAAATGGTGTTTTTCTTTTTGGGACTCTGGTAGCTTGTCCTAAAATTCAAGTGCTAGCAGTCGGCTGTTTCTCCTCCTCTGATATTATTGAGCGGAGAACCTCTCACACTTGTGGTGTTCTGTTGCTAAATATGCGCGTGTGTAATAAATGGAGGATCCAGGCAAGTGCAGAAGTCCGGCGGTTTGGCAAGACCAACAACGGGATGGCTCAGTGGTTGCTTTTGGTCCAAAACGTGTTGTTAGCATAGACTTTAAGCCATGCCACATAACTACATTATTGATATTATAACCAATCTAAATATATTTAAATCTATACTATGTTAGAAGTTTGATGCATAAAAATGTTTTAAGCTTATTTGTTTTCCAAACTTGCCATTGCAGCTTTAACAATTCAGATTAAAACTGCTACAAGTGAAGGGAACTGCAGTGAGATGAAAGGATGTAAAAAAAATATTTACCGTATTTTCCGGAGTATAAGTCACACCAGCCATAAAATGTACAATGAAGAAAAAAAACATAAGTCGCATTTTGGGGGGAAATTTTATTACTTTTCTTACAAAATCTGAGACCCAAGCATTTCACATTGCAAGACAAGTACCGGTAACAATAACAGAATAAACAATCAGGGCGCAGCAGCGTGCCAAGGTCTCCAGCAGAGGATGGCGGTGTTTCAAACCCTGTGTCTGTCTGTCTGCTCTGTCTTCTCGATCCCCAGTGAGTCGTGGAGGATGGCTGCTTATACTGAGCCAGGATTCTCTGGAGGTTTCTTCCTGTTAAAAGGGAGTTTTCCTCTCCACTGTCGCTGCATGCTTGCTTAGTATGAGGATTGCTGTATAGTCACTGACACTCGTCAGTGACTTGATGCAATTTGCTGGGTTCCTTATATAGGAAACATTATTTCTGATTGGCTTAATGAACTGTGAATTGGAATGCTTATTATGTGAAGTGCCTTGAGACGACTCTTGTCGTGATTTGGCGCTATATAAATAAACTTGAATTGAATTGAATTATCCATTCCTAATTGAGAATTTAAATACAAACAATAACCATTTCTTTTGTGTAGTTCAATTCAAACTCCGACTGCTAGGGGGCAGCAGTTTTTGCCCCCTTCATTCTGATGGAACAACATCTTCCAATAACTCTGGTGTGTGTTTTGGAAGAGTCTGGCCTGAGTTTTCCAATTAAATTTAATTTTAAAATTTGGCAGACAGTGGAAGAAGAGTGAAGTGCTGACCACATAAGCGGAGGGTAGCAGGTTTGAGCCCCGCTCAGTCTGTCACAGCCATCATGTCCTTGGGCAAAACACACCTTGATTGCTGGTGGTGGTCACAGCTCATCACCATCAGTGTATGAATGTGTGTGGATGAATGAGGGGTTGTGTTGAAAAGCGCTTTGGGCGGGTTGTAGAACCCTAGAAGGTGCTATATGAAATAGAGGCTGTTTAAGATTTACTGCTCATCAGTTCATTCATTCATCTTTACAATCTCTGATATACCTAGATCATTCTCCAGTAATCCAATTGGGATTCCGTTTTTTTTCCTTTGTCATTCTGTAACACCGACTCAGTTGGAACACATCTCGGGCGCTCGCTCAGGTGTTACTAGAACAAACTGCATGTCTTTACCACCTAGCCTCAGGACTTCTGCGTTCAGGTCTGACTTAAGTTTGCACATTTTTGTTCTCAATCCTTTTGTGCCTATTCTAGTGTCCTTTTCTAAGGAATTTTGTTTTGATGAAATGCTTTCACTGGACTGAGTTGAAAGGCTAATAAAAACACAATTATACATGGTTTACCGACAAAAAATGGCAATGTGCTTTTCTACGTTAGATGTGAGCAATTCAAATGTCATGAAGCAATCTCATGTTGACACCCACCTGTTGTACTGGGAAAAATGTAGAAATAATTATAAACAATTATAAATTTTATTTGATTGGGTTCTTTTTTTTCTCCATATCACAGACATTTTGAATTGTGTCGATTAATGTAACCTTTGCTTTTGTAGTTCCTTCTGTTAAGTACCAATTTATTTCCATTATTCAGTTTCACAACATTTGGACTTATACTTAGTAATTTCTAGTACATGTAGTTAGTTCTATTAAGAAGGGATACAAATTCTCTTGCATTTTATTCTTTAAAAAAGTAATTAATACTTTTCTTGGTAATAAATTACTTTTATCTTGTTACTCCGTTACTAACATAGCCTAGAAAGCCATCCTATACAAGTTAATTTATAGTCTGGCCACAAACCATTGACACAACCAAGTCATAGGATGGAATCTACGGTTGTCTTTCAAACCATCTCCACACGCAATTGGACCGCGCTAGCACAAATCAGAGCTACGAACGTGATGTATTCAACACTACAATGATCAGTCAATGGAGCAGTCTGCCAGTCAAAGATTAGGCAAATGCTTCCTTTTATGAAACAAAGGACTTGAGTTTATCTGCTCATGTCCCAAATAAAAGCCCTAGCTTAAATTGTCCAAAGTTGATGCCAAAGCCGTTGGTCTGAACCATCACCTTTGGTACTTAGGCCATCCAACAAACAGACCACTCTGATTTGCAAGACACAAAACAGTTCGGGCCAATGGTAGACCTGATGAGGTGGCCATGGAGCGTCGACTGACCAGCAGAGCCACATCTTTTGCTACTGCTACGGTTGGTCTAGACTTCTAGGCTAACTAAATTGGTTACATTTTGAAATGGTAATTTCTACTTTTTCTAAAGTAACTTGCCCAATACTGGTCCCCTACTGAGATGTAGTATTTGTAGTTATGTGAAGAGCTAAAACTCCATTTAATTCACAGAATTTTCGTGAGATGATTCCTCTTCTTGGAGTGTTTCGAATCCTTGTCATCGTACTTATCGGTGAGATTTTTTTGTGTTGTCTCACTCTATAAGTTGTAAATTCAGAAATGACTTTTAGCAACAATTTAACACAACTTTGTATGTAGTTGGTGGAGATTTTGGTTTCGCCTTCTACAGAAGATTTGTGGCGCATGATGAAGTTTTAAAGGTAAGATGACACCAAACATCTGGACACACAGGGCCCGGGGCGATATTTATCCAACCGCCATCGCCCACACAGAGCGTTCTTAGCAATAGGCTGCATAGATTTGCTAGTGGATGAGAAGCCCTCACTAGGGATGGATTTGTCATGCAGACACATCCTTTTAACTTTCCACACTGCATTTCCTTTCGGTTTGAACTCTTTGCTTTTCTCCTTTGAAACAAACTGGTTCTACGTATTTTTGAGTTGCTTCCTGTGAGATCAGACAGCAGTGGTTTATGGCCTGGAGGCTACATTTAAAACTAAACCCTTTTTCTTTTAGGTATCCTTCGTGGCTCACTTTGCAGGAATTGTTGCCGGAATGACCATTGGTTACGTCTTCTTCAGCGCTTACAACCAGAAGCTGCTAAAAGACCCTCGTTTCTGGATTTGTATAGTGGGCTACATACTCTTCTTTCTCTTTGCTGTGATCTTCAATGTGGTCTTCTCTCCGGCTCCGTAGAATCGATGGTGCTTTAAAAAACATTTGTGTAATTCAGGAAGCTGGATTTTACTTGTTAACCGCTGAGTTGAGGTTTGTTTTTATATGTTATATTTTTTATGGTTTTAGATCTTAAATTGTGGGGTTTGGGGGAAGGCTGTTCGTTTTGATGTTTTGTAGCTTTAAACATAGTTACACTTAAAATTCAGATGCAGCTTTTGTTGTATTGTGGACTTTGTTTAAAACTTTTAGTATTTTGTACATTTTGTCTAATTGCATTTCCAAAATGTTCAAGACAAGTGTGTGAATTCCAGCTACAGGCTGTTGGTATTACTGCTCATTTCTTATTCAGTGAAACCCCGTTAACGGGACACAGTGACTAACAGCCCACAAATGCAACTGCTATTTTAACTTCTAGGTCAATTTAAATAACTGATTTTACTGCACAACATCTCATAACTGTAGGAAATGTTTAAGCATTTTTTGTTAATGGCATTAGCCAATTTTTTTTTTATTTAGAAAAAAAAAGTTTAAGATGTTGATCTAATGTTACAAAGAATGTTGCAACAAAAACCAATCAAACCTTCGTATGAAATTGTTTACTGTTTTGTCAAAGAACATTTCCAAAAACTAAATAAAATGATTTTTTTTTGTGATTTTTCCCCATCTTGCCATTGCTGATTAAACAAACAGGGTAAATGTTTAATATTTCTATTGTTTAAAGTGGGAAATTCATAAAATACAAAAAAATAAATAAAAATAAAAAATCTAAAATATGTATTAGAATCAAGCCTCCTTAAAAAAGGCTTTACTTTGAACAGACTAAAAGCACAAGAAGCCAATGTCCTCTTCATGGGAGGCAGACTCCCAGGATATCTGAAAGCATTTGTGCTTTTCAACCTAAGGTTAAAAAAATGTAATAACACAATATTTATTAAAATAATCGGGGGAAAATGGCCCAATTTATTACATGTCAGATAAAAAATTCTAAACATAACTTGGAAATGTTTGCACCCAACCCTTGGACACATCCAACATCTGTTCCTGTTTAACATCTATGTTGAGTTTGAGTTAAGGACTGTTTTTTGTCAGTCCCAAAATAAATAGAACTGCAGGTTTGATGAAGACTTTCCAAACACAGATTTAAGATAACTTCAGATGTGTCACTTTTGCTATGTGTTCAAAATACTTGCTCTACTTTTAGAATAAAACACGGTGAAAAGATTCATGAAACATTTTGTTCTGTTTGATTATTTTTCCTTCTAACATAAAAACAGTTCATGTGTAAACTGGGTCAAATATGAAGCTGAGCCCTGAAGTTTTTCTGGACTCTTCAGTAGCTAAATTAGTGTGTATTTTTTTATATATTTAAATGTGATTTGTTTCACAGACAAACACTAAAACTAAGTATTACTGCATCTTTAAACTAGAACCCGGATAAAGAATTAGTGGAATATTTGAGCAGAAATTTAAAAAACTTTGTTCATATGACTTCAAGTTCTGTGACACAAACATTTTAATTGCTGAGAACTTTAGAAATACTTTTATAAACAAGAAATTATATACAAACATATACAAAATAAATTAGACAAGGAGAATAAACTTAAGATTTACAAAACCAAAAAAAGCACAGCAGTGTAAACATCTTTCATTTTTGCTCTGCACTGAAATCCAAAAATATCAGTATCAACAAATAACTCATTAATCAAACCAGAGTGCTTCCAGGGTTCATTTTGTTGTGCTGCCATCCTCTGGTGCAGTTTCATAGTGCTTCAGCTGGGGAGAGAAAAGGGCATCTTTATCAGTCGTACATATTGTTTGATATTTATTTCATAAATAATCTATTCTGACATTTACATACATAAACCAAATCTATTTTAATAACTTCATGTTATCGACCCAGAAAATGCCTAATTAGTGAATCTGAAACAGAAAACATGAATTAACTTCATTTGTTATTAGAAGTAAAATGGTGTTTACTTGTAGACTGGTTCCAAAACTACCTCTTTCATTTTAGAGAATTTAACAATAGAAATGAGCTTACCCTAGCTCTAAGATCTTTATTTTCCTCCGTCAGACGTGCAATCTCCTGCCTCAGCTTGTTCAGCTCCTGTTGCAGCGCATCAGTGTCGGGATTCTGTCCTACAGCGTTCAGGCATTGCTTCACATATCTGCGAGGAGGTGAGGGCTAAAGAAAGAAACACTGAAGGGAACATATTTGTGCAATAAATGAATAAATAAAGATTCAGGATACTCCAAAGCATTCGTGGGCTTCTCCTGTTGTTCATACAGGGACACAAAAACTGAAAAACAAAGAAAAACAAAATCAAACCTTGTAAAAAAAATAAAAATAAAAGTTCATCTAGACCAGAACTGAGCTTCTAATTAAATCACTGCTTAGTTGGTTACAGCTGCTGGTTATTTACGTATTTCAGATTGGTTTGAATTTAATAAAATATCACATTTGGTAAATAACTTTAGCACTTTTGTTATATATATATATATATATATATATATATATATATATATATATATCTTAATGTTGGAACCAATTTACCAGTTTGGCCTACTTGAACACGTGATAGAGGCCCAGTAATAACCCACATATCAGAATCAGCTGTGCCGCAGCAGGGAAACTTCCAGATCAGGTTTTTGTAACAGAAAAATAAACTTTACTCTAATGACAAATGGTTTAAAAGCCTCATACCACTAGTGAGACTATCAACAACACCGGCTTTCTCCAAATATCTTCGAAACTGTTCTCTCTTGGAGTCTGAACCACCCTGTAGAGATGAAAAAGCACTCATTTTAACACAACACCCACACCCAAATATTACAAGAACAAATATAGTCTAACTTATTCATAATAAGTCACGTTCTTTGTTGAGTACAGGACGTTTCACGGGTGGTCGGGCTGTCGCTTGATTAGTCGGAGTAGCACTAGCTTAATTTGATTAAATAAAGCAGGTAAGTTGTTTTAATATATTTTCAAACACCGCGTGACAACAAACACACTTACTCTGTAATGCGCCATAGTGATGGTCTTCGTAAATTGGAGTGCGGGTATTTGATGTAAACTCCTGAATAATTGGAGTTCCAGTCCAATTGAAGCAGGTAAAACCAGTGTCTGGTCAACGGTTAACTTTCGTTTTGTCGCCTTTACTAGGCTCTGCTTCGCTCACATCATGGTGCCTTCGCGGGTCTTATGTAAAAACATGTTGCAAATATCCAAAAGCGGCCTTCGGCTTTGACGTACATGCTTCTACTTTTTCCATTATAATTTGTTAAGAAACGCATTTTTGGGGGAAACATTACGTTACGATTACAACGATTTTTATGTTATCGGTAACCTTAAATTATTTCCTACGTTTTTGATTTCTCCTAAACGCATCTAATGTATTTTTTATCTCCCTCTAGTGGTAAACTTTCAAAACAACTGCTAAGTTTGTTTGATTCGTGTCTAGCAACATTAATGAAATGTCCACTTTAAATGTTTATTTCTTTAATGAAAGCAAACTTCCAGACTGCTGCCCACTCAGTGTGCTTTAACATCGTTGACTGTTGTGTAAACAATTGTAATTTTCTTTTTGAACTGACTGTTGGCTCACAAAACAAGTCTGAGTACTAGTCAGGTGACTAGGGAGAAGCTTCAGAAGATTGACGCGACTGCCAGCCAATCGTTTTTCCCAATGCTATCACGGCAGCGAATCAGAACTAAGAGGCGGGTCTAAAGCGCATTTTTTCCTCCTTTTTTTTCAAGAGAGGAAATCCTAAGGAGATGTGTGGGATCACGCTCTGTGTTTCCAAGAAGCTTGGACGTTATTAACTATTTTCGTTGCTTTTACGTTATTCGTGGCGTGTGTTGGCAGTTTTACGCCATAACGGGTGTGGTGAGCCACCGCTAAAGGAGGGGGAAACGGGGGGGAAGCGACCGTCGTTGGGTCAAAATGTCGATTCAGTACGAGGAGCAGCTGTCTGACAGCTACGGGGTTACGGACTCGTTCCCCAAAGATTTCGGGTATGGCGGAGAGGAGGAGGCCGACATCGAAGAGAGCCCGACCGCATCCGATAGCAAACCGAGAATCCTGCTCATGGGTTTGAGGCGAAGTGGGAAGTCGTCAATACAAAAGGTAGGCAGATATGTGTGTTTTTGACATGTTAGCTTAAATTCGAGGCCGCTTTCGTTTGATTTAATGATGATTGGTATCAGTCAGCTCTACGTGAGAAGGCTAATATCCACTGATCTTCTGCTGTTAATGATTACCCAGGTGGACAGACACTCGATGCCTCTCTACTGATACGTGAACATGTAAACATGTGACTGGTTACCAGCTTGTCCCAACATGCCAAACACACGCAAACTGACCACACCTTTAGTTCAGCGCTGGCTTGAAATCTGTGCAGCACCTGCACCCTGTAACACCCTTCTTTGTCTTTTAAGTTCAGTTTAAACATTTTATTCATGGGGTATTTAAATCGTTTGGACTAGGGATGTGTATTGATCCTGGCGATACAATACATATCATGATACAGGGGAGACGACACGATATATCAAAATATATATGTTTGTAGAGAGAAGTTGGGCGGGCTTAGCCATAGACGTGAATACATAAAGCACAGATGTATACATAGACGCAACGTGGACTGGTGCTGCCTATTGGAGCTGCAGTAGTGGCCGACCGCCATCTTGGATAGGTCTTCATTCACCCCAGTCCATTTGATGTTTACTGTACTAAAAAAAACACATTTATCATCTTTTGTTGATGATGATTAACTCATTCACTGCCAGCTGTTTCCTGATCAGAAAAGCCCTTTGCGACTTTGTGAAAAAACGCCATTCCATGGAGTGTCTACATATATGATCTCTGTGGGGCTTGGCACCAATCATCAAAGATGGCGGCGGAGCAGGATTAGCTTTTGTTTGAAATGGCTTTGGCTTCTAGCCTGGCAAGCCAGACTAAATAAATGTATTATTTAGTCTGGCAACACTCTATTGTCGGCTCTCGGTTGTGGGGCGGGTTCTACCGTTGTCTTTCAAATGATCTCCGCATGCTACTGGACAATGAATGTGACATACTCACCGCAACAGCTATCGGTAAATGAGGCGGTCCGCAGTTGAAGAAGGAGAAAACACATCAATTTTTCTTTAAAAAAAAGCGCTTAAATACATCTATCTGCTCCTGATTCTAATGAAGCCCAAGTTCTAATAGTCCAACATTGATGTAAAAGCCGTTTCAAATGAGCCGTCGCCATCTTGTTTCACTCTGTTGCATCATCCCACCCACCAGGCTAGGGTTGTCACGGTATGAAAATTTAACCTCACGGTTATTGTGACCAAAATTATCACGGTTTTCGGTATTATCGCGGTATTTTTTAAACGGTGTTGCATATGTTCAGAAAGCATTGATAGTCCTGTTCTACACAAACAGAAATAGTTTAGAAAAGGTTTAACAGTGTTTATTAAGCCTAAAATAACACAAAGCCTTAGCAAAAGTTCAACTTTTCACAAGTAAAGGAACAAATAGCTTCTTTTTCTGGAACATGTTACAGTAGTCAGTGCAGGTTTAAATTATACAAATCCAAACATTCAAAACATAAACAATATGTAAACAAATCAAAGAAACACCACTTGTTTTCTCATATACTTGTTTTCTTCATTATCAAAATGAAAATCTAAAACTCCAGTCCACACTTGACTTCAGCACTGTACAAGTCAACCTTAAAAAATATGTATTTAAAATAAAAAGCCACTTTAAACAAATGACTAAAATAACTACTACACTATGTAATCAAATCCAAATGTCCAAGTATAAATGGCATTGAATAAGTAAACAAATCAATGACAAGGAACTAATTGTATATTTCTCTTCATCATCAACAAATAAGATGCTTCATCCAGCAACAGGGTGTCCGTGACACGGTTTAAATGCTGGCAGAGGACGCTGCGGCTGCAGTATTTAGTGACTCGTTGCATTCTCCCTCAACCAGAAGTCCTCACGTCATGCATTTAAGCTAAAATGCTAATGTTAACTTACCTTGCACTGGCTGTAGAGACGTGGGTGATGGTCACGCAGATGTGCCATTAGATTCGAAGTGTTGCTGCCTTTTGCAGACACTTTTTTCCTGCACGTTCTGCAAACGGGATAGCCGTCTTCTATTAACTGTCCCTCAGCATTTTTCAGAAATCCAAAATATGCCCATACTTCCGATTTAGTCTTCTTTGAGGGCTGATGGATGTCCTGGGCGCTGCCGTCTCCTCCTTCGGCCATTATTTCAGCTTCAAAGTTTTGGTGCCGTTGCAAACTAAAAAGTGTGTGCGTGCGCCGCGGGAACTTCAGCTGAAGCGACGGTGGCTGGTAAGGGTCACCGCGCCGAAACCGCGGCCACGGTAAACCCACCGAGATAATATAGTTTTTTAAAAACTGGACGGTTATTTTTATTGTCAACTTTTTTACCGGGGTTTACCGCTATACCGGTTACCGTGACAACCCTACACCAGGCATATAGAGTGCCCTGATTGGCCCACAAAGCGGATAAAGCTCTGTGATTTGTTCACTAAGCAGATAGAGCACTATGATTGGCCCACCATTATGGACCAATCACAGCTCTTTATGTGTTTGATACCCCTCTAGAGAGCTGTGATTGGCCAGCCAGAATGCTGTTAGGGGCTGCAGAGGTTCCAGTGGAGCGTTCCTAGACCAAACTTTGTAAAGCAAGAATTCACTAGGCTATTTGGCCACAACCTTTGACAACACAAGCAAATAAGGGTACTTTTTCTTCTACGTCTTTGACTGTGTATGGCAGACTGCCCTGTTGACAAATTTCCATCGCTAATTTGCCACTTCTTCGTGCTGCTCTGATTGGCCCTTTCATAGTCCAATTACATGCAGAGACAATTTGAAAGACGGCTGTCAGTTCCACCCTTATGACTGAGCTCTGTCTTTAGGTTGTGGCCAGACTGTATATTTACATGTATAGAATGGCTTGCCAGGTTAGTTGTTGACCAACAGTTTAAGATAAGCAATTGTTTGATATTATATTAATTACGTTTAAAATTTAAGCATAAATTCATTGCCTTCCATACAAAGAGTATGAAGGTAAATAGAATCTTGGGTCACATCCACAGGCTGTAAGAGCAGTGGCTCTAATCCGAGCACCTCTTCGATGCTTCTCAGCTTATAGTAGCCTGAGTGGAGGATGGATGGGTGTAGCTAGCTCCATCTTGTTTTCTGGAAGTGACAGAGCCCTGAAATGGCTCATTCTGGAAGGTACTGAAAATGTCAATAAAACTGCTGAAATCTCTTTAAATTGGATTTTATGCAAATAACTTCATAAACATGTTTTTTTAATCAACCGTAAAACTTTTATAACTCATGTAAAATTAATCCGTCACCTTTAAGACCAATGTTCTTCTGTAAGCCTTCAGTTTGAGCTGAGAAACATGTGATTCGGCTTTTTGCTGCTTCATCGGCCTGTGGTCTTTCAGGCCCACACCTATTGATTCAAAATGTCAGCACTGAAGCACAACTGCACTGACAGCCGCAACCCTAGGCTTTGGATTTTTCATGGTCCCGACAATTATTTGGCTAATAATCAGATTAATACTATCTAGACTGCTGCTGACAGCTGCTGCCAAACTTTTAAAAAGCGTGACGTTGCAAAGTGCTGAGTAGAGTGACGTCTTGCATCTGATGAGTCTGCAGTGCTTTGCCCTTTTCCCTTTTGTCAGACATGTGACGTCCAAATGATATCTTTGTGTCCGCGATCAAGTTGCTTTAGCAAGAAAACCATTTATTTAAAAGTGAGCCAAGTTTAAACTTGCTGCACTGTTACATGTTGAACAGTTAAAAATGAACATTTAGTAAATATTGTCATTAACCCTTAAATATAATGGAAATCGTGGAAAAATGACAAAACTGAAGAATTTGACTGTATTCTAAAAATAAATTCACCTAAATTCTAGAAATCTCTCCTTTTTGGATCCATCTTTTTCCATTTTATCGAGCGGTTCTGATAAATCTGGGAACAAATGAAAATAAACAGATAATTAATGGAATCAACTGTTTTCAGCAACTTTTTAACTTTTGTGAACTAAGAAATGCACCAAAATGCTTTAACTGATTTAGTCTTTTTTGGCCTTGTTCCACTTAACATAATTTTAAATCCAAAATTGTTGGTAAAATCTAAAAAAACTCAGACATAACTTCAATTTACCTTTATTAGCTAAACCATCAGATCCGATTTTAAGTCTGGGTGAGTCAGCTTTAGATGAGGAGAAAACACGTGTTCTCTAATGATTCTAATCAGGATTGCCTTTAGTTTCTTCAGGTTTGAAATCTTTTGAAGGTTTATTTTACAGCGTAAGTTTGCTAACTAGAATGCTAACTCCCAAAGCTGAAGTGTTATTTCCTGCTGCCCCCATCAGAGTAGACCAGTAGCTCCTGACTTGTTTTGGTGAGTGCATCGCCACAACCAGACCAGATCTGCTCCGCTGAACTCCAACTCTGATTTCAGGTAGTTTTCCACAAAATGTCCCCCAACGAGACTTTGTTTCTGGAGAGCACCAATAAAATCTACAAGGACGACATCTCCAGCAGCTCCTTCGTCAACTTCCAGATCTGGGATTTCCCTGGACAGGTTGACTTTTTCGACCCCACCTTCGACTACGCGATGATCTTCAGAGGAACTGGGGCTCTGATATTTGTCATCGATGCTCAGGTGAAGAAACTAAACCCCGAATTTCTTTTTATTTTAACAAGTGCAGAGTAAAAATTGACAAATGTCCTGAACAAGCACACCAAGGTTTATGTTCTGGTTTATGAGTGAGCTTTTCAGGTGTTCCTTGCTGTTAATGTAAGACAGAAGCTCACTCCCATGCTTATGTGGACTCTGATGACCGGTCAAAGTGACTCAGATGAGTCCACACAGCGTGGCTTTTATACTTTCCACATGACCCTAAACGCTTTTGAGAACTAATCTTGGCTTCAGTCAAATCCGCAGCTGATCTAACGGTGTGTTTTATTTGTAGTGGAGGTTGTTTCAGCAGAGGGTCACACGGTGCTTCAGGAGCTCATCAGTCGTGTTGTTTTTCCTGCTCTTTGTTAGTAAATGTCCCGTGTCTGCTGTGCTGCAGGATGATTACGTGGAGGCTCTGGACAGGCTCCATCACACCGTCTCACAAGCCTACAGGGTCAATCCGGACATCAACTTCGAGGTGTTCATCCACAAAGTGGATGGCTTGTCGGACGACCATAAAATCGAAACGCAGAGGGACATCCACCAGAGAGCCAACGACAACCTGGCAGACGCAAGTCTAGAGAAGCTGCATCTCAGGTAGGTTCTTTCTGAGCGTTTGAGCGAATGCTTTTTAAGTCATACTCTGGGGAAAACGCTCAGGTGCGCCTGTTTCAGCATGGAGAATTCAGCTAGAGGAGAAAGTCGCTTCAGATGACAGGATTTGGAGGCTTTTTTCCTGATATTTGGACATCTTGCCTCTGATTGGCTAACAGCAGCACGACTACTACTGACTGACTGCTTTACAATATGGATGTATTATCTCCACAAATAATACAAGCCTGAAGGAGTTTGGTTGTGTGGTGGAGTAGCTAATGCTAACGGTTAGCTTCTACTGCTGTTCTCTGATGACTAAACCAACAGCCTTCCCCGTCACGATCCAAGATGGGTGAGTCCACGACTGTTAAGTAACAGTGTGACGTAGAGCTGCTGCTTTCTCACATGGAAGGGGTTTTTATGCCAGTGTCCCTGTTTGTGATGTCACAAACAAGAATATTTTGAAACGGCTCATTTTGGGGCACTTAATTCCTAAAACCAAACACTGACAGAAAATGGAGGGATGATTTTTTTGTATGTTTAGAGTGTTTATAGAGGCAGTAAGAACCCACATGGCAACATGAAACAATTCAAAAGGCGAGCTTTACGTAGTATATCCCTTTTAATGGGTGATGGATGTTTTTCCTTCTTTAGTCTGCCTGTGAGATTCCTCTGTGGTGTCCTAATGAAGAAAAGGAGCCCCCGGCTGCAAAGAGAAGATTCAGCTGTGGCCAAAAGTTTAGTGATTGTCACAAATATAAAGTTTAAAAAGGAAAAACCACAAGAGTGAATTTTTGCCCTATTCTTTTAATCTTTTGCCATCACCCCCAGTTTTAACGTGGAGAAACTCTAATCTTACAACCTATTTATTAGTGGTGGTTTAATTATTTGAGCTTTTAGTTTAATAAGACGGCCGAGCCAAACTTGCTCTTCAGTATAACATGAAGCCAACTTATGCATTTGAAAGAAATCAGGACTTCTTCAAACACTTTATGTGTTTCTGTAACATGGATGTGTTTCTGTAACTGGAGTCCATGAATCACGTGCCTCTGGTTTTGGTTATTGTGCTTTTTTTCAAACTGCATTTGGTTGTTCATGTTTCAGGAGCTTCCTGCATCCATTAGTCATATGATCTCGCGACAGATTCCTACCTGCTTTCACATGCGTTTTTTAAGGAAGTATCTGAGAGTCTTTGCTTATTCACTTCCTGTTTGTCATCCTCAGCTTCTATTTGACGAGTATATATGACCACTCCATCTTCGAGGCCTTCAGCAAAGTGGTTCAGAAGCTCATCCCACAGCTGCCCACCTTGGAGAACCTCTTAAATATTTTTATTTCTGTAAGTAGATATAAAAATAATGTAGGCAAATTCTAATCACCTCTTAAATGTACAATCCTGGTTAAACCTAATCCAATCATTGTGGACATCCCATTCTTAACCAGCTCCTTCTCTTACCCGCGTATGTGCACTCATCACACGTTCTTGGCTCAGAGCAGCTGAACAGGAAGCAAAGCTAGAGCCGGGCTAGCTAGCGTAACAGACAGTGTTCCATTAGCAAATTTCATTCAACGCCAGAACAGGAAATGTTTCTCTTGACGATGAAGAGCTACTTTTTGAAAATGCACAATTCAGAAGTCCAACCCTACCTAGTAAATGGGAGAAACGGCTGGAAATGTGGAAGGAAATTAGTTTGAACAAAATCACAGATGTCCAACCAGTTTGGAAGCCTGTGTGTTCATGGGGAATTAAAAAGTAAATTGCATTAGCTTTAAGGAGCTAAACCAGCTCAGTGACCTAGTGGTAGGTCCACAGGGGTGGACCTTTAAAGCGCCCGAGCGCCAATGGCGCTAAATTTTCTCGTCGGGCGGTAAATAATTGACGACTTACCGCCCGGGTGGCGCCCAAGCCTTGTTTGTCATTTACACACCGGCTTTCACCTACATCATGGCCGCGCCCTGTAGGAAGCTGCCGTTTTCGTTTCGCGCGCGTGAACCTGCGCGCCTCTAGTCACGTACTGCACGATTCTAGTCACGTGAACTATAAGTTCACTATAAAAGACGAAGTGGAACCACGCTAGAAACACACAAGCATGCAGGAAGATGGCGCCACCACAGGGATGGGATTTCTTGTTGAAACCTCCGGCAAAACGTTTTAACACTGGTGAGGAGAAGCGAGACAGTTCGAAACGGTATGAAGTAGAGAAGCGTGTGCGTGGGTGGAATGATTCTTGGTGGTTTAAAGAAGACAGGAGGCGCAGAGAATGGCTCGAGAACAGCAAAGCGGAGGAGGTGATGTACTGCGTTGTCTGCCGGAAGTATGCAACAACAAAATCAAGTTTTGTTGAGGGAACAAACAAATTCAAACTTGAATACATTATTATGTTTGTGAATGTGTACAAAATAAAGGTTTATTACATTTAAAACGGTTCAGTTGTTATTTTGACTTGTTTTGGCAGCTGACCTGCGGGGCCGGTAGATTTTCTAAGTTACCGGCCCGGCTGGCCGGTTGGTTTTGAAGTTAATGTCCACCTCTGCACTCAGCATTAAGGGGTTGGATTGGGGGGGTTAAACCACCAAATGGTTCCTGAGCGGGGCTGTGTCTGCAGCTCAGCGCCCCCCCAGGGGATGGGTCAAGCGCGGAGAACTAATTTCGCACACACACACCAGTGTGTGTGACAACTGATGGGTCTTTCTTAACGCAGATATGACTTGACTGTGGCCCAGAATATTTTACTAAGGAACTTTTTACGCAAGTTATCCAAGTCCTTAAACACAAACCAGGTCCGTACAACAGCCATTAGCCTGTCGTCTTTACGAGCACGTCTTCATCCACATGCAGCTACAGCTGCTTTTGTCCAGAGTTAACGCAGCTCAACAACATTCGTGCACACTCGAGGTTAGACGGTAGAGTAAAATCTTTTACCAGAGGCTACATTTATATCATATCATCTGTGTACCAGCTATACCGTGCATTACCCTCAGAAACTTGAAGAAAGGGGGCTGGACCCTAAAATTATGTATTTTCTTAATGAAGTTTGCATGAATAGCTTCTTTTGGATCTCCTGTGTCACCGTTAAACCTCTAGACCTGGACAGGATGATACATTTCAGGTAAAACAGCTTGTCCAAAACCCACAAATCAACATTTTATTAATCAACCCCTCCACCGCTGCTAGGATACCAGGTGTCCATTCTAATAGATATATTAACTCGTTTTTAACTTCTGCTCTCTACCCTGTCTCCTTTTTATGGTTCGTTGGACAGAATTCAGGCATCGAGAAGGCTTTCCTGTTCGACGTGGTCAGTAAGATCTACATCGCCACAGACAGCTCTCCTGTGGACATGCAGTCCTACGAGCTGTGCTGCGATATGATTGATGTGGTTATTGACGTCTCTTGCATCTATGGGTGAGTTCCACGTTCATATGTTAGGAAAACCAGAGTCGTGGATAGTAACGACCTCCATAACGGAGCTGTCAGGGTTTTGTTTCTTTAGCCTGAGAGAGGACGGCAGCGGCAGCGCCTACGATAAAGAGTCCATGGCCATCATTAAGCTCAACAACACCACTGTGCTTTACCTCAAAGAGGTCACCAAGTTCCTTGCCCTGGTCTGCATCTTGAGAGAGGAGAGCTTTGAGCGCAAAGGTGAGCATTCACACACAGCGTGTTGCCACAAAATAAAAGCACCTTTGCACTAATAAGACGGGATGGATGATTATATTGAGACAACGGTTGTGTCCAGATTTAGCGGAAACTTTTTGTGAGGACACTTTCTACCAGGTCCATGTAGGTCAGGTCCTTTCCTGTGAGCAGCTGTTCGTTTGGACGATCTAGTCTTCCTATTTGTTCCCGCCCCTACCTCAGTATATGTTCTTTTGCCTAGCAACTACGATGGCACTAAACAAGTTTAAACTAAACTTGGCAGCAATACGTGAATACCGGAACCGCCATACGAGGTCGTTTACGAGGATTTTTTTCTCAAATATGTAAAAGATAAAACAACTGCAGCACATCTGCTTTTG
Organism: Nothobranchius furzeri; assembly: GCF_043380555.1. Classification (NCBI taxonomy): domain Eukaryota; kingdom Metazoa; phylum Chordata; class Actinopteri; order Cyprinodontiformes; family Nothobranchiidae; genus Nothobranchius; species Nothobranchius furzeri. The sequence continues at coordinate 70,055,271 of NC_091745.1, forward strand.
AGATATTCTTTTAATCCTATATTAAAAACAATGATGCATTCTGAATATACTTCAATATTTAGACAGCCTTCTTGTTTCATTTTGATCAAATCTACCTTAAAATATGGGCTCGGAAGGATCCAGCTCCTGGATTTGGACACAACCATTCTTAATAAATCACTCAAATCAAAATATTTTCTTGTTATAGGTTTCTTTTCCCAAGCAATCATTAATAAATCTGGAGGGATTATAAGAAACCATTCAAAGCATCCGACCTCAATCTGCAAGGATTACAGCTCGTTATGAAACAAATTGAGCTTGTTTAGCAGCTCAGTCGTTTTTAAAAATCGGTGTGACCATGAAGCTTTGTAGGACTTGGATCACGTTGACACCTGCAAACAGATTCACCAGAAAAAGAAAAACCATATGATCTAAATACTTGCTAACTTTTTAGAGCCGCGCCACTCGTCTCCCTCTCCCCCGCGGCCGTGCGCTCACTGCCACAGTTATGAATGACTTCCAGCTTTCAATCCAGCGAACACATGTTGTTGGAGCAGGGCAGAAATTCCCCACCAGCAAAGCTGCCACAGAGAAAACCGGCACCGCCTCCACTCGTTTAGAGGGAGGAGAACTTTCACGTCAAAGTGTGAAATGTGGAGAATTATTTCTTGAATGTCCCTTAACGGCTACAGTATTCCCAGATGGAGCATGACTATGGAGCGTCAACCACAATTTATGTATATAAAATTGTAAAATTTTAAGCTAATAGGAATACCGCATTGGCCCGATTATAAGACGACATGGCATAAGCGGAACCATGCACATTCAGTTGGTTGTGAAAGGGGGCTATTTTTAGATGAGCACATTAGTTGGTTAAGCTAGTAGGAGCTTGTGCCATGGGGAAGGGGAAGTTTAATGGTAACTGGATGGCTAATCCCACGTTCGTGACGTGGTTAGCACCAGGTCGTAGGCAATAGCTGGAAATTATAGCTTAAATTTTATTTTAAAAATGGCTTAAATTTGGTCAAAGTGGCCTTAAAAATGGTCTTAAATCTTAAATCTGGCTCCCTTTAACCTGCAGATACCCTGCATGGGAAATCCAAGTCAAATGAGGCTTTTATTCAGACGCCCTCGGCCTCGCTGTACTCACTCATGCTGCTGCGGTCCTGGTGTACCATCAGATCGACTCCTCCCAGAGTCCTCCTCTTGCCATCCAATCCATCCATGCGTGCAATGTTTGACGCCTCTGCTGAATTGACCCCGGTCATCTTAAAATTTACATAGCTCTGCCTTATAGCTTGTTAGCTTGCCCCGCATTAAACCTAACCAATGCACCTTTTCTCCCCTCCAGGACTAATAGACTACAACTTCCACTGTTTCCGGAAGGCCATCCATGAAGTGTTCGAGGTGGGCGTGTCTGCTCAGCGGTCTTTAGGCCCTCAGGCGTTGGGCTCGCCCTGCAGCAAGGCTGTGGCTTTGAACTGCACGCCACGCAACACTCTGTAGACATTTATGGGGAAAAAAGAAAAAGAAAATCATAAAAAAGACTCAATGGAGGAAGGACAGATGAAAGGAGCCCGTAGAGGAGAGACTACAGAACCGAGGCTCACTCGTACACCAGACACAATCCTTTCCTCCCAGCACCTAGAGCACAGAGGGAGAGGGGAGGGGGGCATCTGTTTTAGGTGAATGTAACTCTCGCTAAGTGGAGCTCGGAGTCCAAACCGCTCCCGGACAGGAGAAGCTTCTACATCTTTCTATGGATCTCGTAAAGCCACCAGAAGTCTGTGATAATTAGCTGCTGTTTATTATTTGAACAATACGAGGAAACGAAGCCCCGCCCCCACCGGACCCCAACACATTCTGACCTCTGCTGGACAACCTGTGATGTCATGATCCTGTCTAGCGACAAACCCGACCGCTTCTGTGCTGAGAACAACGGTGGATGTGGAACGCTGGTCCTAGCCCACATGTTCAGAGATGGCCTTACGTAGGAAAAGCTTCCCGGCACCGCAGGCCCACCGCTCACCTCACCATGACCCAATGCTGCACACAACTCACTTTTTGGCTTCACTTCTCAAGGGTTGGTGAACAGACTGAAAAGGGATTGTGCTGTTCGTCTAACGTTGGTGTGTGTGTCAGTATAGAGGTTTTTCATGTGATCTCACTGCTCTTGTCTGCACCCAAGGACCTTTTACAGAGATAATCTTTGTCCTTGGTCTCTAACAGCAGCTCAGCATCAGTAAATGTTTTTCTTTTCAATCTCTGAAAGTATTTTATCTGTGTTCTCCACCACAAATCAAACATTTTATTGGCTTTATGATGATTATAAAATACTTTGGATGTTTGAGTAAAGCACTGCCAAATGATTAAATCAATCATGTCAATTGGATTGGAAGAAAAATTGTTGAGTTGCAGGAGAAATACGATTTTGGGATCATCATATTTGTAGATTTTCTTTTTGTATTTTTGATGTCTGATTTGTTTTTTGTTTTTTTGCCCAAAAATTATAGATTTTTTTTTCTGTGTTGAGTTTTGATCACAAGAACCAGAAAGAACCCATTCCAGGCATGTGTTTACATTAGTGTGTGCGTGCGTGTGTGTGTGTGTGTTTGTTTCAGCTGTAACACTGCTCATTGTAGTCAAAGATGAAATTGAACAAAGAAAAATAAAAAGATGCATCGAGGAAAAAACGGACCAGAATGATGTTATAGAAACACAATGTTTGTTTTGTTTGTTTAGACCTGGGTTGAGATCACATGACACCCAAAGCCTGTGCTACAAAATAATTATCTTTTTCTGAGGTTCAGCTTTGTTTTCTGTGTCAGGTTCTGCATTCAAAGGAAAAGAACGTCTGACTCCTCAGGCTTTGGACATCAAACCACTTCTATCTAAAAGTTGCTATCCGGAGTTTTCCCCTTTGAGTAATTCTGTATGATTTTTCAGAAATCCATAAAAGTTATTGTCTTATGTACTGTGATATGTTGGCAATTTGTCTTTTTCTTTTTGCTAAGCCCGCCCTGTCCCATAGCGCTCCATACAATGTGAACTGTCCACCATACACTGTCGAAGAAGACGCAAATACTTATTTTTTTCTAAATAAAGGATTTAAGTACCTCTATCTGCTCTTAACTCTAAAAGCCCAAGTCTAAATAGTCCAAAGTTGACGCTAAAGCTGTTTCAAACCAGGTGTCACCATCTTTCTTTGTCCGCTCCGTTGCATCATCCCGCCCACCGAACCAGTAGTGCTGTTCAGCAGCCTCGCTCTCGTCAGTGTGCCCCAGGGCAGCTGTGGCTACTTTGTAGCTCATCATCACCAGTGCATGGGTGTAAAGCACCTTGGGGGTTGTAGAACTCCAAAAGGTGCTATACAACTACAAGCCATTTGTCATTACCCTCTTTTTCTTGCACGTGCATGCAGAGGCTACATTAAAGCTACAATAGCTAACTTCAAATACAAGTAAGCTTAAAACATTTTTAATGCCTATTAACAACATTCTAACATAGTAAACATGTTTTAATCATTTTTATCATTTTATATTTAAAGTTTTTGTAAAGCGCCTCGTGATTTTTATCTTGAGAGGTGCTATTGAGGAGATTAAAAATAAACAATGAAGTTCACATTTGTCTAAAAAGCTATGCCAATCACACCTTTGGACCAAAAGCTATCATCCGGTTGTCTGGCTGGCTAAACTGCAGCACTTCCCTCGGTCGTCTTTACGCACTCCCGCATTTATCAACATAAGAAAATCATGAAACATCAAGAAAATTACAGACAACCCTGAGCATTCTCTTCACAAGACTGTCCGACAACAGAAGAGTGTCTTCAGTCAGAGGCTTCTTCAGTTTTGCTGCAACACTGACCGCTACTGGAGATCCTTCCTGCCAACAGCCTTTGTAATATACAATAACTCTTTGATGACTTGATTATTATTATTATTCTGAGCTACTACAGCAATCAGTTTCCCTCTGGGATTAATAAAGTATTTTTGAATTTGAATTGAATAACACCACAGGTGTGAGAGGTTCTCCGCTCAATTATGTCAAAGAAGGAGAAACAGCCGGCTGCTACCACTTCAACCTTAAGACAAACTACCAGAGTCCCAAAATGAAACACAATTCAAGTCATGGACAATGAGACATTTGGACCTAGCAAACGGCAACTGGTGTTTAGCGCTACCTCGTTTCCTCTGGCAATGCGGGTTTACGGTTCCAGCAGAAGCATCTCGGAGAAGATACTCGAGAAGAGTGTTCTGTTCTGTGACTGTTTTGATTTCAGAACCTAGCTTGTTTTTCAGTCTCGCTAAAGCAACTTTAACTGGATTTTTTCCATATTTGATGTTTTTTTTAAACAGTGACTGATAAAATCAGAAGGTCATCAGTAATTTTGACAGATTACAATTCACATAGAAAACATCACTATCAAGAAAAGATTTCCATCTGAGCATTGTCTCACACTTGGGTACCTGTCGACAGCATCCTGGGGAGGTGAGGACGTGTCGGAGCCTGTCTGTAGTTCCCAAGCTAGCGCAGCAGAACTACAAAAGCACATGGAGGAGGATTTCTTCCTGCTGAAGCGAGCACTTTCCTAGTCTGGAAACACTTTTTTCAGAGTAAACTTTTGGTTATTTAATTGGGAGAAATGTTCACTGATTTTAAAGATGTGGTTCACTTACTTAAGTAATACATTTGCAGTGGTCTCTAATAGGAAGGAACACCTTGTAAGTTGTACTCTGGGGGAAAACACAGTTTCAGGAACTAGAAGTGAGCCACATCACAGCTGAGCTTCAGATGACAGTGTTGTGTCTACCACTAGAGGGCAGTAGAGTATAAAAGAAGTAGGTAAGGCGAAGTGAGTGAGAGCACTAAGATGGATGCCTGATACTGCTACATGTGACGCAGGTTCGCATGAAGCTTGGAAAAGGAATTCTTCCCTATTTGAGCTACTTGGTGATATGACAGCTGATCATAGCAGAGGTTTTCCAGTCTTGTTTCTGGATATCTGAACATCTCTCCTCCGACTGGACAACAACAGCCTTCCTCGTCATCTGTCCACGTGGGTGAGTTCATTCATTTTAAGTGACAGTGTGGCGTAGATCTGTCAGGCTTTTCAAATCCCAGTTTCTCCATCTATTTTCTAACAGAAGCTAATGCAGGAGATAAGTGTAGGAGACTATTTTCATGTTCAGCCTGCATGAAAATCTCAGCGTAACCAAATAAAATCAGAAATGATAATAAACATTTTTTTTCAGTGTTCCACACCCCATAATACTTCCACTGAAGTAGCACTTGACTCATCCTCCTGAACAACATTTAAACTTCCACGAGTCTGAGGCAAATGTCCAGAACCTCGTCATTATAAGCACTTCAGCTGGCGATGCAGAGCAGAAGGACATATGCGTTCGGGCCACAGGAGGTGAAATGTTCCTACTTTAAATGAAATTGTTTAATTGTAATGTTAAAATGCCATTGAGGCACTCTGTTCAACTTGTTTGGACGGAATATTATTTAAAAACTAATGAGGAAAAAACCTGAAATGCTCTTCATTTTAAAAAAATGTACATCACTTAAATATGTCTTTTGGTTGAACAGGACAGATGTTTGGTTTGGTCTTTTCTCCTATGAGGTTTTTTCTCCACAAGATGGAGCTGCTGGACTGCTCTAAAACTCCCAAAATGATCTTTTTTAACCGCCTAACCTTTTTTGTGGACAATTTTTTGAGCGTGCATCAATTTCTGCTCCTGTAAATTGAATCAAAACAATAATGCATAAACATAAGAAGCATCTATAACAGCAACAGAGAAGCTCCACTTATTTATTCAGCAACACAAGATAGAGTCAACAAGATTGAAGTCAAATCTAAATGAAGGAACAGTCGAGTCAGGCCCACGTAACATTTAAACTCCTCAAAACCAACAATCAGTGGATCTTTTCTTTATCTGGCTGATTTTAAGATGGTTTTATGATGAATAATGAGGAGATGGGTGTGTGTGGGGGGAGTTACCTCTTCGTTGGTTTAGTGCATATAAAAGCAAGTCGGTGAATAGCTTCGCCATGCAAGTTATTCACCAGTTAAGTTAAATAAGCCTCACAGCTACTGTCACGAGCCATTATGTGGGATGTAGGCGAGACAGCTAAACACCACTTCCACACAATTTAGATGCAATAAAACACTGGCAGCATTTTTATCCACTTCATTAAGCCAGTAATTTCTTATAAAAGTCTCCCGCATTAATCCTGTCGATGGTTTCCCTGCGGTTTCTTAAGCTCTCCTCCAAACCTTAGCCGCCTTGCTTTGATGCTTACTCAAATAGGCGCTAATTTGAGATAAATTATGCATCTGCATGTAGCCTGCCCATGCCAGGGAATATAAAGTGTGACACTCTGAAAGACGGTGAATTAAAGCAAAGTGTGATATCTCAACGGGCTAATGGCAGATAGGTTAGGCCTGTCAACCTGATGGTTTGTTGATCTTTGAGTCACTTCATATGCAGCGAAGGGGACACGTGGGGTCACGTTTGCAATGATTTGAAGGTCGCTGCAGAGTTGGTTTTTAATGGACGTTGTGGTGAACGAAGAAAAAGACAAAATGCACTTTTACGAAACCCTTTAAAACTGCAGCACAAAGGAGCAACATTATATTTCATTAGGTTTGCTCTACACTGTAAACCTGAATGAGTTACCAGAACTCAAAAAATATCGAGGCAGTCAATTGCCACAAAATAATGGAGTTCTGAAAGTGAAAAAGTTTTCAGAAAATAAATGTGTTATCAAACTCTACTAGTGCATTAGTTCAATTGCAGTTTATTAATGTTGTTTATTGTACACATTTTAGGTTGACTGAAATGGAAAACATAAAAATTATTGAAATTAATCATTTTTTATGATCATACTTCACTTAAGTTGTTCTTTATTAAAGATCAACTTAACTCGTATTGTTGTAACACATTTGCATTGGTGTGTAGTATGAATGAATGCCTTCGTCGTTCTCTGTGGGGGAAAAATCTGCTTCAGAAGACAGGATTTCGACTCTTATTTCCTGATATTTGGACATCTCGTCCCTAATAGGGAGTCTCCTCCCTTTCCGGTCAGTTCATGGATCCCCCCCCAAAAAAAGAACGGAATTCAATGGGGCTAAAAGAGCTATTTTCTAATCCGCCTTCGTCAGCGCCATCGCCGATGGACGTAGACGTTGAAACACGTCAGCTAAGGAAAAACCAAGCTCCTCTTACTCGTGTATAACGAAGAACCACCAAAAATGTGTTGTTTGAGTTCTAAAAAATGTTTGGTGATGCTTCCTTTTACAGCCCCCTAATTACTTAGTACTTACATGGTAACTACATATTAAATGAAAGTGTGTTATTGTTTCTGAGTTCTTAAACAGTTGTTACCATGAAACTCAGGTTTAATTCTAGTTTTTATTTTTTATTAATCATTTCCAAAAATACTGCTTTAAACAATAATTACACTTTATTACAATTAAACGCTTTAATTACACAATGATACACGTTAACTTACTATGTAATTACCATGTAAGTACTTAGTAATTAGGGGACTGTAAAAGGAAGCGTTACCAAATGTTTTACAGATTTTGTAAAATAATCTATCTATTTGATTATTTCCAATATTTTCTTATACATAAGAGAAATGTATAGTAATGTAAATCAGGGATTTCCTGCTTTAAAGTGTGACACCAGCAGCAACCAATTTTAAGAAACAAGTTTTTTTTTTACACGTTCAAAAGTGAAGACTGGGAGAAACAGATCTGAGAACCAAAATAGTCAGACAAAAGTGTTGCACAAACACAATTTAAATATAAAAATGTGGCTTGAGGGAACTCAATTGTCAGGTGGTTCAACTGTCTTCAGCAGCTCAGATTCTAGCTGCAGCAGCAGAAACCGACAACTCCAAAAGCTGAAAACGTTTCACATCTTTGCCTAAAAAAGCTTCTTATTGCTGCTGATTTCTAAAACGATGATAATGGGAAAGTGAGTCAAACATCAGCAACACTGTCCCGATGACCTATCTGTAGATGGAGCTGTTGTCTGCCGTTCCAGCTGCTGTCTCTCACACTTCTGCCTGTCTCTCGGCTCCCCGTTGCTGGTGGCATGAAGACAAACAATCATACAGGAGAACTTGCTCATACAGGAGGAGAAGCAGATGGAGGAGAAGTTTAGGGTAAGTCTGGGAGAGGGGAGCTGTATGATGTACGGCTGTAATTTGGAGCTGCAGCAGCAGCTGAAATTGCCTTGCTTTATCAGTGGCAGTGCTGCTTTGTCCCGCTGTCCCTAATAAGGAGTTTTAAACAATATAATGAAATAAAGCAAGCCTGTGATGTCACGCTCACTTCCGCCCTTCATCTTAGATCACTACAGCAGCGATATTGTCATTATGTTCTTAATAAAACTCCGTCAGCGGTGGGCTATCTCCCATCTTTACATTTTATTAGCCGTGCTTATGAGAGCTGAGGGGAAAATGATGAGACCGAGTGAGACGTCTCAGATAGGTGACAGTTGCAATACAGACTCCCATACTGTGAGCCAGCGTTGCTCCAACGAGTGCAATTACGGAGCGAAGACGAGGTGAGCCGGGGCTGGGATTAACGCCGCAGAGGTGGTCTGTTGTTACCGTGAGACTGACGATACGTCTGACAAGTTTGGGGCATGTCGATGGCAGTAGCGCTGTTGTAATGAAAGTATGACTATACCAGGATATCTGCAAAAATCCAGAGAAGTGCACAAACACAGATGATGAAAAATCACAAAATAACAGCGTCGAAGAGTTGGGACGGTCGGGTTTGGAGAAAAGTGTGGACGTTTGCAGGAAAATTATGGGCCATTCCCATCTGTACCGGGTTGGCCGGGTAGCGTAGGTTGTTTACATATCTGTGTGGCCTGGTATTTTTCTGGGCCAACCAAGGCTCATTCTCAGCCCTCTTCTCGAGGGGGTCTGATTCAGGCCGACCAGGGCCAACACACCCACTGCTGACAGCAAATCCACACCTTCCATTAGAGCAAGCCTCTGATTGGTGGGTAGAATCAGCCCACATGGGCTTAAGACAAGGATGTGTGAAATCAACCGGGCCAGGCTGGGGCCGACTGGGGCTACCCGGCCCGGGCCGACCCAGATGGGAATGGCCCATTAGTAACATTTTCACGTTTCTGTTCAGGATTTTTACTTTTGACGCCTTGACATGTCTTGATGTTTAATTTAAGCCTTTAGTGAAGCTGATTGAGTGGATGAATTGACAAACTTATCATTTGATAAAAGAAAATGTGTCTTTTTGAAGGCAGAATTTACTAAATACTTTTTTTACTGAACTTCTTTTGAAGTGCTTGGACAATTTAATCACGATTTTCCTTCTAAATCATCCAGCCGTCATGCATAGGTGGGCCCTATATGGGCAATCCGTATGGGTGCCAACAGGGTTTGCCCATGGTGGCCCCACAGGGGTTGGCACACGTTCATTTACCAGCCCCTACATGGGTTTTCAGAGGGACCCAAATGGTTTGACCAATACTCGGGCTTGTTAAAATCTATGCGGGCAAATCCCGTGGGGCCACCATGGAAACCGCAGACAAACCCTGATTGCACCCATATGGTTTGCCCATATATATTTCAGGTGCATGCTGGCTGGGATCAAACTTGTTGATAAAAATGAATGAAAATGAATGACATGTTGTTCACTGATTAGGATTTCACCTGATTGTGTCTGAAGAAAAAAAAGTTGGCCCCATTTTGTTTTTTAATCTTTATTTTTATACATTTTATTTTTTTGTTACATTTAACATTTCCCTCTGAAAAAGTACATCTTGATGAAACCCCAGGACTAGAGCCCTGCACTGAAGCCCTAGGCCCTCGGGTCGGGCTCCGGACCAACGACTGTGTAATTACCTCGGACACGGGCCAGGCCGGGCGCCTTTATTTTTAATCGAATTCATAAAAAAAATCGAAACACAAACGCAGCAGTAGAGCCCTGCGCGGGACTGTTTTCTTCATCCCACTCCTTCCCGCTCCCGCTGAATTTCTGACCATTACCGCCTGCAACTGCAACGTGTGTGTTACACTCCCGCCCGCACCTGCAGCGTGCATGTCTACTCCCACCCGCAACCGCAAAACTCAGAGAAATTATTACCTCACAATAAAAGAGATGTATTGAGTTTGTGTCCTCTCTGGTCCTGGAGAAAACATGTCACAACCCGCGGCTCTTCCATCCATCTGATGCGGCTCTCTGTGCTTGTAAAATAATGAATGGATATTTAAATGAAATGCTTTATATTTTACTGAATTAATTTTATATCTGTAAGTCAATTCTATGTGAAGATTGTCTGCGTAAACCTGAACAGGTCCAACCCAGTCTTACTGTGAGACGGGGTTGACGCGTCACGCCAAGGGCGTCAGTTTGTTTTCAGAATTGCTGGGGACAATAACCATACACTTGAGTGGGGTTTAAAAATTGCTGGGGACAATAAAGGCAGGCTTTTTTGAAAGTGGGGGGGACACAGCTGCCAATCACAAATTTTGCCGGGGACATGTCCCCGGCGTCCCCGGTTAAAATGACGCCTATGCGTCACGCTTGTGCGTAGTCATAGGCGCTTTCTGAGCTGAAGAGATTCTGGGCTTCTCCTCAGCTCCTGGATGCGTCGCCACATTGGAGACAGGAACAAGCGCTATTCAGCCAAAGTTTCATAATCAGGGAACATTTTCTAAGTGACAAGTCTCTCTGACCGACAGGGTTTGGAAAACACTCGCTTCAGTGGGAGGAACCTTCCCGCATGCGCTCTGGTTCTGCGATGCGCTCCAAACCCCTCTCCCCAACTTCAGCTCGCTGTGCACATACGCGCTGACAGCGAGCTGCGCTGAACAGCTCAGATGTTCAGATGGGAATCTTTTAGCTACATCTGCGATGTGCATAGAATAAAATGTCAGTTCGTCTGCATGCGTCGAGATAATTCTTTCTATTCTTTCTCCGTCAAAATAAACCGTCAAATACGGGAACTATCCGGTCAACACAAGCCCTGCTTTTAACTGCTTTGTTTTCCTGTGAAAATTGTTGGAAAGAGATCAAATTTAACTTGATTACCACCAGAGCCAGTGTGCCATTATCTCCGTGACAGTAAACGAAGGAAAAACAAATTGATCGGATCCTGCACGTCTTTTAACACATTGGTCAGGATTGACGCACTTTGTTTTCATTTAGTTGGTTAAAAAAAGTCGGGCTCAGGCTCGGGCCGGGCCAGAGAATCCTGAAAACCTTTTCGGGCCGGGTCGGGCTGGGGCTCCACCCCCTCGGGCCGGGCCGGACACGGGCTCAGATTTTAGGCCCGTGCAGGGCTCTACCCAGGACTCCCAGGTAAAATGCTGGACCCTTTGGAAGGTGCATCCTGTTATTCCTGATAACCAACAGTCAAACACGGTGGTGGTAGTGTGATGGTCTGGGGCTGCTTTGCCACTTCAGAACACTGATTATTTGCTGTAATTGATGGAAACATGAATTCTGCTTTTTGGCAGAAAATTCTGAAGGAAAATGTTTGACCTTTCACCTTAAACACGTCAATCATGCTGGACAACCCTTTCACGTTGCTAAATAAAAGCAGTTCACAAAGAAGAGTAGGACAAAACGTCACCAAAATGTCAACGAAGCGTAGTACACAGCATTTAGCTGTCATTATAGTTGATCGGTGCGTTTACACCGGGAAATGTAGTGTCGCGTCACTTTATTAGATTTCCATTTTGAGTCTATTTCTACGTGCTACACGTCCAGAACGCATCGAGCTCAGCAGTTCAATTTGGGCCAGACAGGAAGTCAAACATGGGAGCAGTGTAGAACAACCAGAAACTTTCATAATAAAAGTTGCATGCGGATTTCTGGATGCTTAGGTATCGCCAGAACTGCTGAAATCACGTGTGATCCTAAAATTGTCCAGTGATTTGTAATCTCGCAGGACCAGCTGTGTGGCACGCTTTCGCTGTGGTCAGTTTTGTCCAAAACGCTCCCAATGGGAAGGGAATTTGTGGCTAAAATGCATCGATTATGTTGTGCACCACATACACATCCAATGGAAAGCCGGGGTAAGAATTTCCAGAAGGAGTATGAGGATTAGTACCTTCATCAAACATGTCAGTCTTATGCATGGCTACTGCCCTCTTGTGGCGAATCTACACACCTTTTTGGGTGTTATTAAAGATTACCCAAAAACTAATTTATTGTAAACTTATTAAGTCTTATTTCAGGCTTTGAAGGGTTTGGGTAACCAGACAGACTCAACAATGATGTGCGTAGCCACTATTTTTCCAGAGAATGTTTGAGCAAACTGGAAAATTGCAAAATTTTAAGGCGTCAAAAGGATTTTAACTTTTACATTTCAGGGAAACTTTTCCTGTTTACCTAACTGAGACTTTGGTTGCAGCTTACCATCTAACTAAAACCCACCTGTCCCTTTAGGTTCGGACGAGGACGCCGTTCCTTTTGGCTGAATGACTCTGACTTTAGACGCAAAGCAGCAAAATGAGCTGTTTGAGGACATGAGAAGAGTGATCAAAAAAGAAAAGACATGAAAGTGGGAGGTTTGAGGAAGGGACGGGCATCTCCTGTATTTTCTGGTCAGGCAGCAGAGCATGGAGCGAAGAGGCCAGCGGGCCAGGAGCCAGCTAATGGGGACCAGCGGTGAGCAGGAGCTGGGGACAGCTCTGACAAAAGGAGCGGCGACAGATGCCATTATCTTAGCTTCATGCAGATACAAGGGAGGTGGACAACTCAGGCCCTGTGTGTGTGTGTGTGTGTGTGTGTGTGTGTGTGTGTGTGCGTTGGTAAATGTGTATTAGCAGGACAATTCATAGGAATACACGCAACACTAGAGGGACATTTTGAATTAACAGGACAAGGATGGTGTCCTGCTAATTTTGAGAAAATTCTAAAAACGTAGAAGTGTTTCTATTGGTCCACTAACCCCAAAAAACCAAAAAAACGAGGATGACCGTTTAATACATATAAACCTGATTTTGTGTATAATCTGTGTGTCGCCCACAGCGCCCCAAGTGGTGGGTTATGTAATAGCAGGACCTCATGAATATTCACACAGATCATCACTGATTGGTTGAGCCCAATACACACACACACACAGTCCTTCTAATTCACGTGCGAGTCAGGTCGTGGACAACTGAAAATTTTTCCAAAATGACCACACCAAATGTTGAGTTGAGTGTTTATTGAAGAAAAACAGGCTTCAGCTAGTTGAAAAGGACACATGGATCTTTAAAATAAAATGTTTAGACTATATATTCACAGTTACACAAAGTAAATATGAATAGACATTGGTGTAAAAATTAATTCCTGTTAAAAATCCCTTCAGTTTTTTACTTTTTTGACCCACATTTAGCCCTTTGAGAGCCAAAGTTTTTCCAACAAAAGATTGGATCAAGTTTGTTATTACTTTTTCAAAAGGATGTAGTTTGAAATATAACCTTCCCACTGTCTTCATGGGTGGCCCCAAGAGGAAAGTTGACCGTTGAGCAGGATTGATGGCTTATCCCATGATGTCCACGTGGCAGGGGGGAAGGAGTGAGCACTACCTCACCCCTACCATGTGGACCTTTAGGGAAAAACCATCAATGTGTTTTATATGCACAAATGTAACATTAATTTACACATTTAATAAAAAAATAAAAAAATAAAACTATATTAGTATTTTTATATTTATATTGGCCTCACTAAAGACAAAGACTTTTTAGCCATATTTGTAAGTTTTATTTAGTCTTGTACAGCTTCAAATATGTCCTTCCTTTGAATGTTATGCTCATTTGATCCAAGTAAAAGAATATTAAATGACTATGTGACACACTGTGACTTCCATATATAACACATCTGCCACTTTTTAAGGCTTTTTTTTGCATTGATGCTTTGTCAGCCACATTAGCAGTGTTTTTGCCATTATTTCTACATCCACCATGTCCTAAACATGGTTAGACAAACTTCAAAACCAACATTTGGAGCTTGTAAGCTCCATATACCTTACTTTCATGCAGCACCAGCTGCCTGATGCTGTGTGCTGCAGCAGCATCAATCTTTCTGCCTGGATGAGTGAATTTCTTGATCAGAGAGTCAATATTCTGCTTCATAATCGGAGTCAGTCATAACCAGACAAAGAGATCAATCAACAAAGACCAGACCTGCCGGAAAAGTTTTATACCTCTAATATTCACCATCTTCGTGCTGTGCTCGTCTCGTCCTCTCGTCCTCTCATCCTCTCCCTGACCGGAAACCTCTCGGCAGAGCCTAAGAACTCCAAAACGTTCAATATAAACACACACATAAGTGTTGCTCAGTCTGAAGTAAAACATCTCCACTTTCTTCTGATGTAAAGTAACTTCATGAGGGATCATATTTGTAACTGTGGCTAAATAAAGTCAGTAATGCCACTTGTCACAATATTGTGTAATGTCAGAGGTCAAATACACAGTCGGGTGTCTAACAGCCTTCACTCTGCTAGCAATGTTGGGGTGACAGTGGCACAGAAGTTAAGTGCTCGCCCTGTAATCGGAAGGTTGCAGGTTAAAGCCTCGCTCAGGTAGTCGCTGCCATTGAGTCCTTGGGCAAGACACTCCACCCTTCTTGCCTGCTGGTGGTGGCCGAAAAGACCGGTGGCACCTATGCTTGGCAGCCTTGCCTTTGTCAGTGCGCCCCAGGACAGCTGTGGCTACAACGTAGTTCATCCCCACCAGCATGTGAATGTGTGTGTGAATGGGTGAACGACTGATTGTGTTGTAAAGTGCCTTGGGGAATTCCAGGACTCTAGATGGCGCTATCTCAAATACAGGCCATTCACCATTTTCTTCCCTATATCAAAACAATTCCATGCTTAAACACCCCTCACAACACCATCCAAAAGATAGCCATAACCAAATCATCCTGACTCATTTATCTGAACCACTACTCCAAGGACCATGCAGAAGACAAGACTTTTACTCCTTACAAAATTATTTATTTCAATCTACAGGTTTACAATCATATTCTGTAAAGAAGAAGAAGAAGAAGAAAAAGATCTTTTCTATAGCGCCTCTCAAGATAAAAATCACGAGGCGCTTCACAAAAACAAAAATGTAAAAATATAAAAAATAATTTAGAAAATGGTTAAAAAATATATTTAAAATGAGCAAAAAATAGACAACTGTGATTAAAAATGTAAAGACAGAGAGGGAGTGAATAGGAAAGAGGGAAATCAGTGGATCCTGAGGAAGGTGGAAAAGGTGGGGAAAGCAGAACAAGGAGAGGGTGATGAAGGTCACACAAAAGCCAGCCTGAACAAGTGAGTTTTCAGCTGCTTTTTAAAGGAGACCACTGAGCCCACTGATCTCAGGTTCAGGGGGAGAGAGTTCCAGAGTCTGGGGGCCACAGCAGCAAATGATCTGTCACCTTTGGTCTTTAGCCTGGTGCACTGCACAGTCAGTAGGCTTTGATCACTGAACCTCAGGGAGCTGCTGGGGGTGTAGGGACTAAGAAGATCACCAATGTATGATGGTGCTTGTCCTTGTAAGGCCCTACAGACCAGAACCAGGATCTTGAAATGAACCCTGAAGTTGACTGGCAACCAGTGAAGCAGAGGAGAAACGGGGTGATGCAGGTGTGTTTGGAGGACTTGGTCAGAAGCCGAGTACAGGCATTCTGAACCACCTGTAGACGGTTCAGGGAGGTTTTGATCAGACATGTGAAAAGAGTTACAGTCATCTAAGCATGAGGAGATGAAGGTGTGGATAACTGTCTCAAGTTCAGAATGGGACAGAATGAGACTCAGCTTAGCAATGCTCCTGAGATGGAAGAAGGAAGAGCAAACAAGAGAACTGACATGAGAATCCAGGGTGAGAGCTTGGTCAAAGGTCATGCCAAGATTCCTGACCGAAGGTTTGGTGTGAGAAGCAAGCTGACCAAGAGAGTCTCTGACTTTGGGAACCAGCTTGTCACACAGATGAGGCTCTCAATCTTATCTTCATTCAGCTGTAGAAAGCTCCCAGCCATCCAGGTTTTGATAGAGTCTAAGCAGGCGTGTAACAGCTGCAGCTTAGACATCTCATGAGGTTTAAAGGAGATGTACAGTTGGATGTCATCTGCAGAAAGATGGTAGGAGATTCCTTTGAAGGAGCTCAGGATGTGCTGAAGAGGAAGCAGACAGAGGAGGAAGAGCAGAGGCCCCAGCACAGAACCTTGTGGGACACCATGGGTAAGGGAGGTGGTGGAGGATCTAAACTTGGAGACGGCCACAGAAAAGGAGCACTCAGAAAGATAAAAGGAGAACCACTCCAGAGCAGATTCTGATAGGCCTTTCCAGTCTCTAAGCCTCTCCAGTAGCAGGTGATGGTCAACAGTGTCAAAGGCTGCAGTCAGGTCCAGCAGGACCAGAACAGAACAGTCCCCTGCATCACTGAGTCAGAAGGTCATTAGAGACACTAAGAAGAGCTGTTTCAGTAGAATGAGCTCTACGAAAACCTGACTGGAAGCTATCATAGATGTTATGTTCATCAAGAGCAGTTGTGATCTGTTTAGCCACAACCTTCTCCAAGATCTTGGAGATGAACGGAAGTTTAGAGATGGGCCTGAAGCTGCTATGGAGAGAGCGGTAAAGACTCAGCTTTTTAAGAAGCAGGTTGATTACAGCATTTTTAAAGTAAGAAGGGACCTGACCAGAAACCAGAGAAGCATTAATTATTAGAGAGCACGCTGGGACCGATGGACTGAAAAGCACTTTTAAACAAAGATGAGGGTAAGATGTGGAGGGGGCATGCAGAGGTCTTCATAGAGTTAACTAGTTTGGTTAACTTAGGCAAGGAAACAGGAGCAAAGCTATCTAGGATGACAGATCAGGTTGGAGTCAGGAGAGGCAGAAATAAAGCTGAGGGAGAGATGCTTGATCTGACCTTATTGACTTTGTCCACAAAGAAAGACAGAAAGTTTTCATAGTCTGCAACAGAGTGGATGGAGGCTGTAGGAGAGGCAGGAGAGACAATGCTGCTGATGGTGTTAAACAGCACCTTGGGGTTCCCTTTGCTCTGGGACACCAGATTGGAGAAATAGGAAATCCTCGCGTCTCTGACTGCAGAGTTAAAGGATGTCAGAAGACCCTTTAGGTGCAGCAGATGTACGTGGAGATGGGGTTTCTTCCACAAATGCTCAATTTTTCTGCATTGGTGCTTCAGGCTGCGAAGGCTGTCATTAAACCAGGGAGTAGGGTTCACTGCAGGAACTGATCCGGTTCCGACAGGACAGATGTTGTCCAGAATGGAGAGGCAGTGCTCGTTAAACTGAGAAGTTAAGGAGGCTGGGTCGTTATCAGAAGAACAGGGTGGATCAAAAGCAGCAGAAAAATCTCTAGCTGTGCTCTAATTAAGAAAACGAGAACTAACCATACGGCGAGCAGGAGGTGGGGACGCAGAAACAGGCAAGTTAAAGAAAATGCAATGGTGATCTGAAGTATAAACATCCTCAGGACAAACACTGTCAGCATTTAGACTCAGGTTAAAAACAAGGTCCAGAGTGTGTCCCCTGGTGTGTGTGTGGGGCCAGAAACATGCTGGGTAAAGCTGAAGGAGTCCATAAGTCTGGAGAAATTCATGGCAAAGTGATTAGAGGGATCATCAACGTGGATGTTAAAGTCACCAACAATCACCAGTCTGGACAGCTTCACAGTGGAGGATAGAAAGTCACTAAACTCCTGAAGGAAAGAATTGTTTGGACCAGGTGGACGATAGACCACAGCACAGCAGAACGGGTCCTTACGCCCGACTTTAATCAGCTGCAGTTCAAAGGAAGCAAAGTGACCAGAGGTTGTGGAGCTACATGGAAGATGGTCTCTGAAAACAACAGCTAGGCCTCCACCATGACCAGAACCCCGGGGCACACTAAGAAAAAAATAACCACTCGGGCAGAGTTCAGTCAGGCCAGACTAATCAGATGTTTGCTGCCAAACTTCAGTCAGAAACAGAAAATCCAGGTTTTTAGAGAGAATTAGATCATTGAGAAGGAATTATTGTTAACAGAGCGGGTATATAATAGAGCCATGCTGAGTGAGGTGGAGGAATCAAAAACTACAGAAACAGCTGGAGTTAGTGGATGTAAATTAGCAGGGTTAGATCCACGGTGTTTATAAAAACCACTTATGGAGGGAACAGGAGGAGAAACCACTGAGGAATGAAGATAAACTGACCTTAAAAAACTTGGACGGAGAACCCGCGCCGCATTGCAGCCTGGCGGGAACGCGGAAGTGGCGCTCAAGTCGCCAATTACAGGAAGAGAAGCTAGAAGATCACGCCGATGTTTACTAGATGAACCACGCTTTAAGAGAAGTCTTATACTCACCTGGATTCCTGCTCATTTACCTCATTTCCTCCGACGTTTTCCCGGGACCGGATAAACATCGCTGGAGGCGCGCAGGTCGGGATCGTTGTTTGGCCAGTGCGCCACTCAAATAAACAAACAGGGAGGTACATCCTCAGTGCATCTTGGGTGATCGTGAACGAACGGAAGGATAAAAGAGTCTGGCGATCATAGGAGATGGTAGCAGGGACACTACCGAAGAGGATCGCAGACAGGAGCAAGGTGGAAAAGAGGAGGTTAGTGGAGAAAAGTTTGAAAAAGTGGCCGGTGACCGTGGCTAAGCCAAGCAAAGGCGTCATCTTGTTACCGACCAGAAGCAAATCCCCCTAATCATTGCCATGTGTTATCTACCATGAAGATTCTATCTAAACTGATTTAATGATCAATTAATTATCAGTTACATTCTAATATTAATAGCAATAGATAATGCCAGGGTTTGCAAATTAGGCATTCCACAAATGTGTGTTGTAGTGTCTGATATCACTACAAGCATTGCAGAGCAACTGTGACCTTTGGGTCAAAAGAGAGAATGGTTCCAAATGTACTTCTCACCCGGTTGGCCTAATTATAGGGAGCTGGTGAAGAACTGACTAGATCAGTTCTGGGGCAGCAGTAGCTCAGGAGGTAGAGCAAGTTTCCTCATGATCGGAGGGTAGCAGGCTTGATTCCAGTTCCCGACAGGGGTATTCTGCTGATGTGTCCTTGGGCACGACACTTCACCCAACTTGCCTGTGTTGGTGGTGGTCAGAGGGGTGGACGGTGCCAAATCGAAGCCTCACCTTTGTCAAGCCACCCCAGGGTGGCTGTGGCTACATAGTAGTTTACCATCATTGGCAGTGTGTAAATGTGAGTGCGTGAAAGCATCTTTGAGTATCCTAAAAAGCGCTATATAAGTATGATGGATTATTATTATTATTATCAGGAACGGATCTCTGTTTTTATTAATTGTTGTTGACAAATTTAGACAAATCAGAATTTGACAAGTGTAAAGGGCGTTACCAAAGATCTCAGAGAATCACTCCCTCACTCAGATACTTAGAGGTTAACTCTTAGTGTGAAGTGAAAATGTTATAACAGTTATGTGAAGTGTAAATGTTTAACATTAATAATATTATGATATCACTGTGTTCATACTTATAGATTAATTATTACTTCAACAATTACTAATCTGGTGTAGTTTAAGATCTGAAATAATTCATTACAGGAAAAAAATATTTATTTTAACCCACAATGTAAAGTATAGGACACATTAATCAAACACTTTGGATTTAAACACATTGTTCATTCAACAAAATACGATTGTATGACGTTTTGAAGTAATTTATGTCAGGGAAGATATACTTTATTCAGAGATTAGATGATAAGAAGTCCAGCATCTTGCAGCCGTGAGGGCTCATGACGCACACAGGATGTGTTAAGAATATTGGTTCAAGATAATTTCTTCATATTGGCTTCACGGTGTCAGATTGACCTGTATGAACGATTTGGCCTGTAAGTTAAAAGTTCCATTCTTGTCATTTTTGATGAAATACACTACAATTATATCCCTGCACAAGCAGTGGTAAACTGGCAGCACATTGTTAAATTTTTCTGTAGAATGTAGAACTATAATGAGACAGCCTGATGCCGCTGAGAGCCCAGGACCTGGTGGAAGCTCATCTGCAAATGCAGAAATAAAAGAAATATACAATAAAATTAAACAAATTGTACAAATTTTGGTTCTGAACATTTTTAACATCCCCCTCAGTGCAAATGGGCACTCTCGCCTTGGGCACCAAATTCACATATTTTAACAGGGTTTCCCTTACATAAGCGTAGCCGTGGCAGCCCGCCACGGCTGAAATCCCACCGCCACGCCTACAAGATCCCAAGTTTTTTTTTTTTGCGCTGTTTCCCGAAGAAGCAGCGGGAACTACTATGTTGTCGCTTGTGATTACAGCCAGCAGGCAGCAAGGAGGAGCAGGCAGGGCAAAGTGAAGTTACAGCATAAGTTACTGAGTTTAAAATTAGAAAGGTAGCAGTGGATATAATGCTTTTTGGTTTACATGTTTCAATAGCATTAAGATAAATGAGTGTTGACGATCTTGACAGGGTTTCCTCCAGTGCTTATTAGGCCAGGTTTTCCTCCCCCCACCAGGCTAAGGTTCACTTATCCATGTAACATTTATTTATTTTTTCATGTTTGACTTTAACCGCATCTAATACTGTATTACGATGTGAGCGCAACAGCGACAACTTAAGATCGATGTGTGAGCAGCCTGAGAGGTCGGGTGTTTTCATCTGAACCCTTAAAACCTCCAGCAGGCTACGCTGCACTGTTGACGCGTTAGCACGCAGCGCTAACAACTTAGCAACGTGACATGTATCGGAGAAAGAGTAAAAACATGTTGGATGCTTCTTCTGAAGCGGGAAAATAACACTTTTTCTTAAGCAGAGCACGACGTTGCCTCGGCTCGTTCACGGCCGAGCCGTACTAAGCTCGATAACATTGACCCAGCACAGCCACTGGGTCATTGGAGCTGCCCCGTGACTGCCTGATGGAAAACCAGTGGGTTTCGTCAGACTTGTAAAGTTTCTTGTTTTTGCTGGGGACCCCCTGTATTTTACCGCTCCCTCCTGAAGTCTTCCCCTATTAAAATTGAAAATGATTCTGTAAATTCCGTGTATCAATAGAAAAAATCTCTGCCAGCTGCAGTAAATGTAGTTTCCAAATAATAAATAAGAGGTGCATTCATCTGTGTATGTCCTTTGATCTGCATTAGTGATATTTTCAGCACCAGAACAATGAAGTAAAGAAACAGATTCCTGAGTTTGTTAGTAATTTTATTTATTAGGTGCATCTAATCTGTTCTATTTTTCCCTGAAATGAGATCAAATCAGTGCTTCTATTGGTTGTCTCCACACTGCACTAGGAAATTTTACTTTATTTAGAGACGTGTCACAATTTCTCCCCATGCCCCCACCCCCCCCCCCCCCACGCCACAGCTGGAAACATTCCTAGGGGAAACACTGTTTAATCTATTTTTTCATTTCCCCAATTTTTCAATTGATATTTTTTCCTCGTGATTTTTATAAGGTGGTTGATAAAAATTGTTTCTTTTCTTCATGCATCTCACCACATCAGATGTGTTATTTATGGGCTGTTTTAACTAGAACAATCAACACCTTGAGATGTACAAAGACTCCCTGTATTGACAGGTACTCAATCAGAACAAGTTTGCTGGCTAATTCTGTTGAGCAATGTTTGTGACTGTCAATAGAATGGTATTCAGGACCTGTTCCTGTGCAGCCATGATGACTGTCTCTGTACTGCCCTTCCGACCAGCTCTTTTACCCATTACTAAGATTTCTTGGAATCAGCCACTTCAGTTATCTGTATGGTAAATCCTATGAAAGGTTTTTTTTCTCCCATGGTTGCACTTCCAATGCCTCCTCCTCCTCTGTTTGCCATTGTCTGAAATATTCAGAGAGCACCTCATCTGTTGGGACCTTAACTTTGATGTACATATGGATGTTGAATTTTTCACCCTGAACAGTGACTCTCACACTCACTAGTCCTAGGCCTCCTTCCTTACAGCTAGTGTATAGTCCCACAGTGAAGCATGGCAGTGGCATCATCATGCAGTGGGGTGTTTTTCAGCTGCAGGGCCAAGAAACCTGGTTGCTATCAAGGAAACAATGAATATAGCCAAGTACAAGGATATCCTGGACAAAAGAGTTCTGTTGTTGTGTCCTTCAGCAAGAAACTTAACCCACCATGCCTGCTGGTGGTGGTTAGAGGGACTGATGGTGCCTGTGCTCCACAGCCTCACCTCTGTCAGTGTGCCCCAGGGCATCGCCACACACCAAACTACATAACCAGACACACACACACACAAAACATTGATCTACCTTTGTGTGAGTGATGATGGCTGAGATCTCAGCCCGCAGCTTTTGCCCTCTATCATCTGTAAATCTGGTGGGGTATGGGATCTGGAGCAGCATGTAGGGCTTTGGAGCTGTTGCATGGATGGGTGCCTACAGTTTGGGATATGATCTGGAAGCCCTGGCCCATGCTGTGGCATAGTGGACAGCTGGCTGTTGGCTTGGGGTCTCAGGCGCCTTGGTCTGCCTGCTGCCTTGGGGTCTGCTCCCTGAATGGGGAGGGCCCACCTCTGCTTAGTCCCCTAATGTTGCAGCCAAGGGTACCCTCTCCAACAACCACCCTCACCACTCCTATGGGTTAGGGGGCGTGGCTGAGGGGTTTTTGCTCACCCTGCTGGGGGCCAGGACCATGGTGGCTTGGTCGCCTATGCTGGCTGTCCCACATGGTATGTTGGGGTGGACCTTTGGGGCATGGGGTTGTCTTGATCTGGCTTTGTCTGTATCAGTGGGGGTGTCAGTGTGCTGGGCTGGGGGCTCTTAGCTTAGTGGCCCCTTATGGGTTCCCTTTGGCTGGGGGATGGTGCCCTGACATCATCTGGATGGTCCCCCTTCTACCCTGAGCTCAGATCTTCCCTGTGGGCTGGCCTATTGGTGCCCATTCGCTGGTGGCTATCAGCTGCAGGGACGTGCCTGGCCCCGCACCCAGACACTAGTGGGACCCAGCCTGATGTGGGCAGCCCTTCCCTCGTCACATAGACAACATTTTATAAAGTAAGCAAAACAACACTCTTGGTGACAAATCCACTTTCAAACACACAGTTTAGACTTGCACACATAGGTAACCACATAATGTCAGGTACAATCGGCTGAGCTGGAGTGTGGCTTTGAGACCCAGGCGCGGAGAGACTGGTATTTGGTCGTGACTGATTACAGCGTGGGAAGTTCTCTTCCCGGATGGTCTTTAGAGTTGGCAGATTAGGCTTAGTCGTTTTAGAATGGGTTGGCGTCTATCGTGAGATGATGACTGAGTGCCGGCTCAGCTGTGACAGGTCCTTAGGCTCAGCGGGATGACGTCACCGGGAAGCGTAGGTGACAAGCATGCTGGGAACTGGAGTGCAGTGCCAGCCAGGCCGGCAGAGGAGGTTAAGAGGAGGAGTTCATGACAGGACCCCCCCCCCCACGAGGGACGGCTCCAGAAGGCCCAGGGCGATGAGACCAGAAATCAGCCAACAGGGAAGGATCCAGAAACGAGCGGGCAGGCTCCCAGCTACGCTCCTCCGGACCGTAACCCTGCCAGTCCACCAAATACTGCCATCCACAGCCCCGGCGGCGGGCGTCCAGAATCTTGCAGACGGTGTAAACGGGGTCCCCATCGACATCTCAGGGCGTCGGCACCCAGGCCGGAGGCGGATGGAGGGGAGACGACACCACCGGCTTGAGCTGTGAGACGTGGAATACCGGGTGCACCTTAAGAGTGGAAGGGAGGCGCAGCTGGTAAGCGACTGGACCGAGGACATCTTGGACTGGGAAGGGTCCAAAAAAGTGGGGCGACAGCTTCCTGGAACCAGCCGGCAACCGGAGGTTAGCGGTAGAGAGCCAAACCCGGTCACCTGGCTGGAACACAGGGCCGGGCCGGTGGCGGCGACGATGTTGTCGGGAGTACTCCGTATTAGCCCGGGTGATGGCGGCGCGAGCCCTGATCCAAGCGAGACGGCAGCGGCGGACCATATCCTGAGCCGCCGGAACCTCCACCTTCGGCACCTGATGGTCGAAAAGAGGGGGCTGGTATCCGTAGCAGGTCTCGAAGGGTGATAGACCCGTGGCGGAGGACGTCTGGAGGTTGTGAGAGAGCTCCGCCCACAGGAGGTAACGAGGCCAGGTGGACGGTTGAGACGAGGCGAAGCAGCGCAAGTAACGCCCGAGCTGCTGGTTTGCTCTCTCCGTCTGACCATTAGTCTGGGGATGATAGCCTGACGACACTGGCGGAAGCGCCCACCAACCGACAGAAAGCCTTCCAGAAACGTGAGATGAATTGGGGTCCTCTGTCAGACACCACGTCCTGGGGAAATCCGTGGAGCCTCACCACATGATCGAGGAGGAGCTCCGCTGTTTTCTTAGCCGTGGGGAGCCCTGCCATAGCCACTAAGTGCACAGCTTTCGAAAAGCGGTCGGTGATGATGAGGATGGTGTCCAGGTGGTCGGCAGCGGGGAGCCCCGTGACAAAGTCCACACCTATGTGCGACCACGGCCTTTTGGGCACAGGGAGCGGATGCAATTCCCCGGCTCCAGGTTGGGTGGAGGACTTAGACCGGGCGCAAGTGTCGCATGCAGCGGTGTATTCACGCACGTCCTTTCTCATAGAGGGCCACCACAGGGCCCGGCGGAGGAACTGGAGGGTACGAGCCTGGCCTTGGTGTCCCACGAGCCGTGAACTATGCCCCCACCTCAAGGCCTCCTGTCGACAGCCGGCCGGAACGTAAAGGCGGTTAGGAGGCGTCTCTGGGGGTGCCGGGTCAGCCGGGAGAGCCGCCCGGATGGAGGCTTCCAGGGGCCATTGCAGGGCGGCCAAGAACCGTTCGGTCGG
Organism: Nothobranchius furzeri; assembly: GCF_043380555.1. Classification (NCBI taxonomy): domain Eukaryota; kingdom Metazoa; phylum Chordata; class Actinopteri; order Cyprinodontiformes; family Nothobranchiidae; genus Nothobranchius; species Nothobranchius furzeri. The sequence goes on from NC_091745.1 coordinate 70,080,062, forward strand.
GAGGATGGACATCGTTTCAGGAGGCCTTGGATCCTGGGTGTGTTGACGGGAAAGGGCGTCCGCCTTGAGGTTCTTTGAGCCGGGGCGGTAGGCGATGTGAAAGTTATAAGGTTCGAAAAGGGGGCCCACCGGGCCTGACGAGGGTTGAGTTGGCGAGCGGTCTGAATATGGATGAGGTTCTGATGATCAGTCCAGATTAGAAAAGGAGTGGGGGTACCCAGGAGCCACTCTTGCCACTCCTCCAGGGCCCACTTTATCGCCAACAATTCCCGGTCCCCGACCCCATAGTTCTGCTGAGTAGGAGAGAACTTCCGGGAAAAGAATGCGCAGGGATGGAGTTTGGAGTCCTGGCCACGTTGTGACAGTACGGCTCCCGCGCCCGTCTCAGAGGCGTCCACCTCCACAACGAAAGGCCGTGTTAGGTCCGGGTGGAGGAGGATGGGCTCGCTTACAAAGCGGCGGACCAGCTCATGGAAGGCAGCAATGGCCTCCGGGGAGAGACGGAAACGGCGAGGCTGATTGGTTGTTTTAGTCAGGGAAGTTAATGGTGACGCCAGGGCGCTGAAATTGCGGATAAACCGGCGGTAGAAGTTGCAGAACCCCAAGAAACTCTGCAGCTGCTTCAGGGTCTTTGGTAGTGGCCACTGCGCGACCACCTGAACCTTCTGTGGGTCCATGCGCAGGCCCTGGGAGGAGATGATGAATCCCAGAAACGAGGTGGACTCCTGGTGAAAGGCACACTTCTCCAGTTTACAGAATAAGTCGTGCTCCAGGAGGCGTGACAGAACGGCTCGAACATGCTGGGTGTGTTCCTCGGCCGTGCTGGAGTAGATGAGGATGTCGTCTAAATAAACAAAAACCCAACGACCCAGCATGTCACGGAGGACATCAGTGATGAAACGCTGAAAGACGGCAGGGCTGTTGCAGAGTCCGAAGGGCATGACCAGGTACTCATAATGTCCAGTGGGTGTAATAAAAGCGGTTTTCCACTCCTCTCCCTCCTTTATGCGGATGAGGTTGTACGCACTGCAGAGGTCCAGCTTGGTAAACAGTGTGGCTTGGGCGGTGGCGTCCAAAGCCGTGCTCATTAAAGGAAGAAGATGGCGGTCCCTGATGGTGATTTTATTCAACCCACGATAGTCTATACAGGGCCGGAGGTCACCCTCCTTCTTCTTCACAAAGAAGAACCCTGCCGCCCCAGGAGACGTGGAATGTCGGATAAACCCCTTCCGGAGAGCCTTGTTGATATAAGCGTCCATCGCCTGGGTCTCTGCCGGGGAGAGCGACAACAGCCGACCCCGAGGCGGGGTGGTTCCGGGCTGAAGCCTGATCTCCAGATCGTAGGGGCGATGAGGAGGCAGCTTGGTGGTAGGCTCCTTTGCAAAGACCCGAGCCAGATCGTGGTATTGGGGTGGAAGGAGTGTTAAATCCACATCCTTGGGTGTTGTCTCCCTAGGCTGTGATCCTGGAAGGAGTGTTAAATCCACATCCTTGGGTGGTGTCTCCCTAGGCTGTGATCCTGGAGACGGATGATGAAGGCGACAGTTAACACCCCACGCCATGACTTTACTGGTGGACCAGGAGATGTGAGTGTCGTGGAGGCAAAACCAGGAATGACCCAGAATGAGAGGAGTAGTGGGGGCGTGAATGACCAAGAAATGAAGGGTCTCTACGTGTTCTCCAATGGTCATCTGGAGGTTCTGGGTTCGGTGCGTGATAGGATATGGCATGAGAGGGTGACTGTCCACTGAAGTGACGGGAACGGGGTGATCGAGGAGAGTGAGTGGAATCTTGAGCCGGTTGACCAACCCCTGGTCAATAAAGCTTTCTGCAGCTCCGGTGTCGAGGAGAGCCACCAGGGGGACCGGTCCTTGGCTCAGCTGGAAGGAGACCGGGAGGGTGGTGTGATGAGGAGCTGCATGAATGGAGGCTCCGGGTGAGACCGCTCCTACACCGACCCGGAGGAACCGTTTCCCGGGTGTATGGGGCATGTTGCCCGGGGATGGCCCAGATCCCCACAATAGGCGCATCGTCCCTTCCGAAAACGTTGCGCCCGTTCCTCGGGGGGCCAATGACCCAGTTGCATGGGTTCCTCCGTGGGTTGGTTCTCCTGACGGCGGGTGAACGTTCTGGGTTGTATGGGAACCGCCCTCGCTCCTGGTCTGGTGAGAAGGCAGCGATCCAGCTGGAGAGCCAGGTCCACAGCATGGTCCAGGGAGGTCGGGGCCTCGTGTCCGATCATGCCCTCCCGGATGCGAGGTGACAATCCCTCCAAGTACACAGCCTTCACCACGGCATCACCCCAGGTCAGACGGGCAGCGGTGGTCCGGAAGCGTGACGTATACTCGGCCACGGTCTGAGAGCCCTGCCGAAGCTGGAGCAGGCGTGTCTCGTCTGCGACCTCGCTGCTGGGATGCACAAATGCCTTCTTCAGTTCCTTCACAAAGGTTTCATAATCATTGCACACGGGAGACTTCTGGTTGTACAGAGCAGCCGCCCATTCACCGGCTCTCCCCGTCAGCAGGGAGGTTAACAGGGCAACGCGAAAGCAGGAAGCCGGGTAGCGTGCCGGCTGACACTCGAAAGTCATTGACAGGATGGCCAACATGCCCTCCGGGGATCCTTTAATCCCATCCCATTTGTCGGGGAGACTTAGATACGGCTCCACAGTGTTAGGAGTGGCAGATGCCTGACGTTGGAGTGCCGAGGAGAGTTGGACGACCAGTTCGGTGACAGAATCTAGTTTGGATGCTTGGCGATCAGTAACAGCACGAAGCTGGTTGTTCTCTATTCGAAGATGGGCGTTTTCCGCCTCCTGGCATTCTACACGGCTGAGCAGCTGTGCAACGTCTGCTCGCAGCTGTGCGATCTCCGCTGGGTCTACTCGAGACTCAGTCATCCTGTCAGGTACGATCGGCTGAGATGGAGTGTGGCTTTGAGACCCAGGCGCGGAGAGACTGGTATTTGGTCGTGACTGATTACAGCGTGGGAAGTTCTCTTCCCGGATGGTCTTTAGAGTTGGCAGATTAGGCTTAGTCGTTTTAGAATGGGTTGGCATCTATTGTGAGATGATGACTGAGTGCCGGCTCAGCTGTGACAGGTCCTTAAATAGGCTCAGCGGGATGACGTCACCGGGAAGCGTCGGTGACAGGGATGCTGGGAACTGGAGTGCAGTGCCAGCCAGGCCCGCAGAGGAGGTTAAGAGGAGGAGTTCATGACACATAAACACATATAACCATATTATATATAGACACACTCACACACACACGTGCAGAAGTACATGCTACTACAAATAAGGACAATAACCTCTTAACAGTTCATGTTCCACTTAAAATTGTAGATTTTTTATCATGACAACCCCACTGTTTTGTCTTGCATATTTGTTGTACACTGTAGTCCCTACACTGCCCACCCCCTCTCTCTTTCCTCGTTTGTGTTGTATGATTCTTTTATCCCCAGCCTGTCCACTCGGATGTGTAAGCAAATGTGGTCTAACATGCCAAAAGCATAATTAAAGCTACTGTGCAACAAGAGGAATATACCCTACATCCCTCTTGCCATAGAACAAAATTGCTCTGGCATGTTATGGGTCCTAGATCGACCATTCTGTCTGCTACAACTGCCAGGAAAGGATAGGTTTAAAACAAACCCTTCAAGACTATCATCCTCTGTATGACTAAGAATCTACACATATTTAAGTAAGACAGTTTGCCAAAATTAGCAGAAAAGTAACACAAAGTGGTGGTACTCAGTTTGAGTTTTAAGAAAAAAATGTTTAATACAAACATATTACCTTTATTAAGTTGTAAATAATAAGATAAAATGTTTTTAAATCTTAAAATAACTTGCAAAATACGGACTTTTTATTACTGATTCATTTCTTCCTGATTTTACCAACGTTGTACACTCCTAACCTGTAGGGGCGGTAGCGTGCTTCTACGCTGGTTGCCACGCTGGTTGCCAACCTTTGTGCAACCTCAAGCAGAAGAAGAGCTCTCCACAGCCGTAAACTAGCTATCACGTGTTAATGGACTATTTCATCTTGTTGCCGATGCACAGGATCAGGTAAGAACCCTACAAAAGCTTGACACAATATGTTTATCTACATAAACTGTTTTAGGTTAGTTAACTACATTCAGACAAACTGAGTCATCTGGTATGCGACTGTTAGCTAGTTGCTAAACAAGCATGTGAGTAGCAGACATAAGTTTGATATTCTTTTGTTTCTAATTCGGTGAGTATTGGCCATAGCGTGATGTAACCTGCAGTTTTAGAACCCATGACATGTTTGCTTACTTTGAGTGTTCGGTGGAGTTGAAAGGTTTGTTGAAAGTGTTCATGTGAATAAAAATCGTGAAATGATGCAAGTACTCTTTAATCACGTGTGTTTGCTGTTTTGAGGTTACATTAATTATCCAAATTTACTTTTAGCTGTAATTTTTAGTCATTTTAGATTAAAACCGCACCCGCTAATGTAGTACGTAATGCACCGGAAGTAAGGCCATATATGGGAGACACGCAGCAGAGCGCCGAACAGCACTGAAGCTCCTTCGAACCCTGTGAGGGGAGATACGTATGAGTGGACCGGAACAACTGTGTTTTTAAAACATAGGATGATAAAACACTGTTTTATCATTTTATTTCTCTTGGTGGCAGGACTTACAGAGCATTAATTATACATATAGCTAATGACGAACAATAAAATTGCTTGTAGGAAATGTTTTTAGTAGAATTTTTTTTCTCATTTCTGAAGCATCATGGAGGCTCCTACTGGGTGTGAGGCCCTGTCTGTGCCCATGATGCACATTGGATAATAAGGCTTTGACTACCGAAATTTAATATACTTTCAAAGATATATAAATAATTTAGGTTATTCTGTATGAATGCATTTGTCTAATTTTCCTGTTAAGTGTGTGATGTAATGTGCTGCTGGTAGTTATTAAAATCTGATCTTTGCAGGGAATGGCAGCAACAAGGCCACAGAGATCTAAACGAAACCCCAAACAAGATGCTTATTATTATTGCTCCGTAGGTGAAGATAAGGAAGGCTTTGAAGTAAAATATATTGATTCATTTAAAGGTGAGTTGCCCAACTATAATATACAGATACTTTGTAAACTGAACTTTAGGAACATGGATCATATTCAGTGTTCTGGGATCATGAAAATAAATCTTTTTCATCCCAAATAATCAAAAGTTACTCAAAATAGAATCTGTTGTATTTATTGTAATTTATTTTATTGACCAGATTCTTAATTGTATCTATATTTAGCTGCACGTTTTAACATCTTTGCTGTTGTGCAGCAATAGCACAGGCGGTAGAGCGGGTTGTCCAGAAATTAAAAGGTTGTAGGATCGCTCCCGGCAGAGAATGCTGCTGTTTGGACCTTGGGCAAGACACTTAACCCGCTTTGCCTGCTGGTGGTGGTTGGAGGGTGATCACCTCCGTCAGCCCACCCTAGGGCAGCTGGGACCACTGTGTGAATGTAGGTGTGTATTGGTGGATGACTGATAGTGTTTTACTGTCGCTTGGGGAGTTCTAGGACTCTAGAAAGGCACTATATCAAACACAGGCCAATTACAACATTATAATTTTTAGATACAACTGTGTGTTTGCGTCATACCTTCAAACTTGTAGCTTTTTGGCAAAAATCACCCTTTTTGAAGCCAAATGTGGCATTCACGTGACTGGTGTCAATCCTAAGAGTTTTGTTTTAAGGGGGGTCTTCTGTCAGGTTTCAATCTTTGTTCTAAGGTGTTAGTCACATGTCGTCATTTGACCAATCGCAGTCAGAGACGGCAGGCTGCGTGCAGGCAACGAGGCAGCAGCGGCGCTCACAGTGAGTAGGGGGACTGTTGCTTTAAATTTGCAGTGCTTTTGAGCTTTAATTTCACCAAATTGAACAAAAGCACCACAAAATAACACAATTTTCTGTCAAGGACATTAGCAGATTTACCTTTGATAGATATTTCCCTAGTCTTGTCGTGGTTTTTTTTTTTTGTGATGGCTTTGGAGTTGAGTTCAAAGTAAACACCACCAGCATTTAACCCCGTTAAAACTTAATATTCGTAACATAAATACTTTTTCTGCTAAGAAATGGCCACCAGTTTGCTACAGTCTGACTCATTTAAAATAAAGCCCAATGTATTGGTCTGGGCACTGGAAGATTTAAGGACACTGGAGGAGAAACACATGAGATAATTTCATAATAGTGTATTATTTCTGCTGAATCAAAGAGTCAGAACAGTATTTGCCCTTAGCAGTGGTTTATTGAAGTATTCAAGCAAACAGCTGAGATAAACTTTCAAAATTTAAGATTTACTTTTAAATTATGTTCATATTAACATTTCTTATCAATATCCTTCGTTAATGGGTAGACTTTTTCTTGTGACTAGTGTCACAAGTAATTAAATGTGATCAGATCATCCATATAAGCGTCTAATAAACTGATTTGAAATAATTTCAATGTAACAGATCCACAATTTTTAAAATTTATAACAGTCCTCTTTTGTCCATGTCTGCTTTTAGGTCGGGGTGTGTTCAGTTGCCGGCCATTTCAAAAAGGCGATTTTCTTTTTGAGTACAGAGGACAAGTCATAACTAAAAAGGAACAAGAAAATCGACTGAAAGTGTATCATGATGCACTCAAGGTTTTCATGTTTGATTTCCTGTTCAATGGACAGCTATTATGGTATGCAACTGCTTCTAGGTGTTTTTTCTAAATTGTGTATGTTCTAAACAAACGATGCTGCTTCAACTGGAAAAGTATTTCAATCGTACAGTAGGGCCAGAAAATAAATGAAATGTTTAATGTTCAATAAATAACTTGAATTGTTGGAAAAATATTTTTTTATATGTTTTACCCAAGACAATATAACTGTTGTTGTGTACTTGATATTTTAGTGTTGATGCTGCCCAGGAGGATGGATCTCTTGGCAGGCTGGTAAATGACGAAGATGAGAACCCTAACAGTAAAATGAAAGTTACCAGAGTGGATGGAAGACCCCACCTCTGTTTATTTGCTCACAAGGATATTGGTCCAGGGGAAGAAATCACATATAATTATGGTGATAGTGCATGGCCATGGAGAAGCAAGGTATTTGGAAAAATGATGGGAACACTTTTATTTAGGTACAGAAAAGGTCATGTAAAATTTTCAAATGAGCAGACACACAGGTCCGACTCATGAACTCATGAGATAGATGTTGATAGGTATTCAATCAACAGGTTTTGTAATGACACTATGTAAGATTCATGCTTTAACAGGTACAAGTTATGAAATAAGTTTAAAAGAATGAAAGACTGTCATTTAGTGTTATTCTTCTCATTGTAGAAACCTAAAAAGATGTCGTGTCAAGCTGCCAATGTGGACGCATGCCGTTCCTCTTCAGACAGATGTCCAAAGGTAAATTTGAGCTTCAATGACTCACTAATTTTCAGAGTACACACCTGTGATATTGATTTTAGGGATGCTCTGATTTCATCTTGTGAACAGAAATCAGGCCAGATCACATGACACATGACAAGACCAGATAGCCTTATAAAACAACACATTTGACTTATAAAGTCATCCTGACATAGATTATCAAACGGAATGATAACGGCTTAGTTTTATTTTCATCAAGTTCCTCTGCATCAATATTCTAAAGTTATAAGTGGAAAACAACACCATACATTAACACAATTTACTGACATGTATGGATCCAGACACCACATAACACAGAGCTCTTAGTAATCCATGTTTTAGTTATTTTCTTACACAGTTTAGTAAAAATTATTTATTCATCTTACATCTTTCAGCTAGTAGCTGTAGCCATCCTCAGAGATCACCGGAGATCTCTGAGGATGGCTAGAAATGGCTATTTCTCTCAAGACAGATGTCCAAAGGTAAATTTGAGCTTCAACAACACACCTATTTTTAAAGTACAGACTCATGAGATAGATTTTGATTGGCATTCAGGTGCGCATGTACTGTATAATCTACCCCAAGTAATTCCCAACCAGTTGTCCATGAGAGCATTACATGGGGTATGCGGAAAAACACATTTTTCATTACCCAGATGGCAACACTTGCCCTGGTTAAAAAAAAAAAATACATTGGGCTGGGGTGCGTTATGCTTGATGAATATGGAAAAATCGTATGTACAGTAATACATGGTTGATCATATTATCAATTATCTATTTAGGCCAACTGTGACTGCATGAATTTTTTCAAGCTGCTTCAGTTTTGGACTAGAGGCTGCTGCAGCCCAGAGCACGTGGATTCAGATCCGGTAATGTTGGTTATACAGGCATAATTTGGGTTCCGGGAGTGTGATGTTGGAACTGGGAAAACATCCTCAGTAAATAATTCTGGCGACAGTAAAGGCGTATCTGTTAATTGCTCATTAAATTCTGTTTTTTAAACACACAATGAACACACAGACTTCCAAAATTTCGGACATGCCTAGTGATTTTAGTTTGAACAAATGTCCATCTGCAGCAGTTTCTCCTATTAATGCTCCAGGTTGTTTAGCTCCCCTCACCTGTGCGCCGGTGTGCACTGCGGGTCTGACCTCTAACAACTCCAGACTCGTAGATCAGAGCATCGCTCAATCCGAGAGAAAGAATAAACCTCCAACTTATCTAAATATGTCAACAAGAAAAGTAGCAAACCATCATTTTACCTTCAGTTATCCTTAATGAAGCAAAACTTGACTTCTACGAGAAAATGCAAAACAAGGAAAGTGATTAAATGAATTAGGAAAGTAAGAAAAAATGTTATGTCTTTTACATTTTTCACTTGAATTCAAACTATAATTTTGTGTTGTCATCACATTTGGCTTGTATTTTATTTAAATATCTTCATCGTTATTCATTTTATGAGGATTTTTGTGTTGCTTTGTTTGAAGAATGAATCAGAACACTTGAAAGGTTTATTTTTAATTAAAGTATATTCACTGGCTGTGGTACGGATCCAGATGTAGAGCTCCAGAAATGTTCCACATGGAGTTTTTTTTTGGACCCTGTATGAGGATTGTTAGATAATTAACCTGAGAAGTTAGATGTGGTTCAGTATTAAGGATATTTAATGAAACAATTTTTATTTATTAATCAGTTTTACATTCTACTTTTGGGGAATTGCCAACACATTTAACTAAGCAAGTACTCGTGGTATGAGAAAACGGCTTAGTGGGTCATGAGTCAGAAAAGGCTGGGAACCAATGACCTACACCATGCAAGATTCACGCTTTAGATGATACAAGTTTTGAACTAAAGTTACTAATAATGGAACTTCGTTTATAATCGTGGAGACACACACGTCCTGTGTATTACTCAGCCAGACAGGGTCCGACATTAGCAGCACTGCATTAATAGTAGAGGTGTGAATCTTCACTCCCGATTCGATTACGATTATTGGGTCAAAGATTCAATTCTCTCTCTCTCTCTCTCTCTCTCTCTCTCTCTCTCTCTCTCTCTCTCTCTCTCTCTCTCTCTCTCTCTCTCTCTCTCTCTCTCTCTCTCTCTGTTGCTGTGCGAGCGAGCAAAGCGCGCCACGTGGCAACCCACTCAATTAACATAATTCACGGCCCAAATCCAACAGAGCCGTTCGGGCTGATTCGGTTCTGGTTCGGTCTCAGGTTACAACTCTAGCGCTCAGCCCTGCAGTACCACATTAAGGCGGAAATGTGGAGGACACTCACTGACCGATTTGGATGCTGCGCTAGTGCCGCTGTTAAAAAACAAAACTACATTCCATTATAATCGATTATGGCGTACTCTTCTACGACGCAGAATCATTTATGTCCACATCCGGATGCAACGATTATTTGATTATCTTCCTCAGCTCTAATAAATAGCATGTTTGGTAAACCATCATAGACTTTTATTCATTGTTCTACTTCTCACTGTAGATGCCCATAGAAATGGTGTGTCAGGCTACCAATGTGGACACATGCAGTTCTTCTCCAGACCGATGCCCAAAGGTAAATTTGAGCTTCAATAACACACCTATTTTTACAATACACACTCATGAGATAGATACTAATTAGAATTCAGGTACACATGTACTGTGTAATCTACATCATGCAAGATTCATGTTTTAGGTGGTACGAGTTTTGAATTAAGAAGTTCCAAAGAAAGGAACGTATCATAATCGCGGAGACACACACGTCCTGTGTATTACTCAGCCAGACAGGGTCAGACATTAGCAGGACTGTATTAATAGCATGTTTGGTAAACCATCATAGACTTTTATTCATTGTTCTACTTCTCATTGTAGATGCCCATAGAAATGGTGTGTCAGGCTACCAATGTGGACACATGCAGTTCTTCTCCAGACCGATGCCCAAAGGTAAATTTGAGCTTCAATAACACACCTATTTTTACAATACACACTCATGAGATAGATACTAATTAGAATTCAGGTACACATGTACTGTGTAATCTACATCATGCAAGATTCATGTTTTAGGTGGTACGAGTTTTGAATTAAGAAGTTCCAAAGAAAGGAACGTATCATAATCGCGGAGACACACACGTCCTGTGTATTACTCAGCCAGACAGGGTCAGACATTAGCAGGACTGTATTAATAGCATGTTTGGTAAACCATCATAGACTTTTATTCATTGTTCTACTTCTCATTGTAGATGCCCATAGAAATGGTGTGTCAGGCTACCAATGTGGACACATGCAGTTCTTCTCCAGACCGATGCCCAAAGGTAAATTTGAGCTTCAATAACACACCTACAGTTGTGGTCAGAAGTTTACATACACTTGTAAAAAATATAATATAATGGCTCTACTGAGTGTCCCGTTATTTCTAAAACTCAGATTTTTCTCTGATAGAGTGATTGGAACAGATACTTCTTTGTCACAAAAAACATTCATGAAGTTTGGTTCTTTGATGTCTTTATTATGGGTTAACAGAGAAAAGTGATCACATTTGCTGGGTCACAAATATACATACAGCAGTGCTAATATTTGGTTACATGTCCCTTAGCCATTTTCACTTCAATTAGGCGCTTTTGGTAGCCATCCACAAGCTTCTGGGTGAATCTTTGACCACTCCTCTTGACAGAATTGGTGAAGTTCAGTTAAATTTGATGGCTTTCTGACATGGACTTGTTTCTTCAGCACTGGCCACATGTTTTCAATGGGGTTTAAGTCAGGACTTTGGGAAGGCCATTCTAAAACCCTTATTCTAGCCTGATTTAGCCATTCCTTTACCACTTTTGATGTGTGTTTGGGGTCATTGTCCTGTTGGAACACCCAACTGCGCCCAAGACCCAACCTTCGTGCTGATGATTTGAGGTTATGTTGAAGAATGTGAAGGTAATCCTCCTTCATTATCCCATTTACTCTCTGTAAAGCACCAGTTCCATTGGCAGCAAAACAGCCCCACAGCATAATATTCCCACCACCATGCTTGACTGTAGGCATGGTGTTCTTGGGGTTAAAGGCCTCACCTTTTCTCCTCCAAACATATTGCTGGGCATTGTGGCCAAAAAGCTCGATTTTTGTTTCATCTGACCACAGAACTTTCCTCCAGAAGGTCTTATCTTTGTCCATGTGATCAGCAGCAAACTTCAGTCGAGCCTTAAGGTGCCGCTTTTGGAGCAAGGGCTTCCTTCTTGCACGGCAGCCTCTCAGTCCATGGAGATGCAAAACACGTCTGACTGTGGACAATGACACCTGTGTTCCAGCAGCTTCTAATTCTTGGCAGATCTGCTTTTTGGTGATTCTTGGTTCACTCTTTACCCTCCTGACCAATTTTCTCTCAGCAGCAGGTGATAGCTTGCGTTTTCTTCCTGATCTTGGCAGTGATGAAACAGTGCCATGCACCTTACCCCGGCTTTCCACGGGAGCCGTCAGCAGCACGTTACTGCAGCAGCACGTCATAGCTGCTGATAGGAACCGCTGTGGTCAACAGAACCTTTTCCACTGGAGCCGTCAGCAGCGCGAGTCGGCCGCGTCTCAGGAGCAGCATGTCGCGGCCTTTACGCGCCGGTTCTATTTTCTACGCGCGACGCCTCTGAAACGGGTCAAGTTCGACATTTTTGGGGAAGGAAAGACAGGAAATCGGACGCGGAAATGGAGAGAATCTACCGAAATTTTCAGAATAAAGAACGTACTGCCTTCCGGTTGCTTTACTTTTAAAAAAGGTTACTAACTGTGCGTCCCCGTGAGAAGTTATCACCTAGCTAGCGGTCTCCTTTGTTTTTCAGGTCCGTATTGGCGATTATAAAACGGACAGAACATAAAACACAAACCATGTTGTAGTTTTCTCCTGCTTGTTGTTGTGTTTACTGACGAAGCCACTCGTGTGACTTCGTGCTCTGTCGGTGACCGCTGCTCCCCTGCTGCTTCGCGTCTCGTGGGAAGGGCCAAGCAGCAGCTTACGCGAGCAGGACGTGCTGCTGCAGTAACGTGCTGCCGACGGCTCCCGTGGAAACCCGGGGTTATACTTACAAACAATTGTTTTCACTGTTGCTCTTGGGACCTGCAGCTGCTTTGAAATGGCCCCAAGTGACTTTCCTGACTTGTTCAAGTCAATAATTCGCTTTTTCAGATCCATGCTGAGCTCCTTTGACTTTCCCATTGTAGCGTTTGTGGGCGTTTGTATCCAATGAGCCCTATTTACCTGGCCTAAGAGAAGTCACCCGCTGTAGTCACTCATAATCACTCACAAGAAGTTAAGAGGCCATGCTATGAAGCTCAGTTCACTGACACGTTTCTAAGTCACCAAAATTGCTAGATCATGTTGCTGTATGTATATTTGTGACCCAGCAAATGTGATCATTTTTCTCTGTTAACCCATAATAAAGACATTAAAGAACCAAACTTCATGAATGTTTTTTGTGACAAAGAAGTATCTGTTCCAATCACTCTATCAGAGAAAAATCAGAGTTTTAGAAATAACGGGACACTCAGTAGAGCCATTATATTATATTTTTTACAAGTGTATGTAAACTTCTGACCACAACTGTATTTTTACAATACACAGTCGTGATAGATTTTGATTGGTTTTCAGGTACACATGTACTCTGTAATCTACATCATGCAAGATTCACACTTTAGGTGGTACGAGTTTTGAAGTAAGAAGTTACTAATAATGGAACTTCATTTATAATCGCGGAGACACACACGTCCTGTGTATTACTCAGCCAGACAGGGTCAGACATTAGCAGGACTTTGTGTGGTACGAGTTTTGAACTAAGAAGTTACAAATAATGGAAATTTATATAATCGCGGAGACACACACGTCCTGTGTATTACTCAGCCAGACAGGGTCAGACATTAGCAGGACTGTATTAATAGCATGTTTGATAAACCATCATAGACTTTTATTCATTGTTCTACTTCTCATTGTAGATGCCCATAGAAATGGTGTGTCAGGCTACCAATGTGGACACATGCAGTTCTTCTCCAGACCGATGCCCAAAGGTAAATTTGAGCTTCAATAACACACCTATTTTTACAATACACACTCGTGAGATGGATTTTGATTGGCATTCAGGTACACATGTACTCTGTAATCTACACCATGCAAGATTCACGCTTTAGGTGGTACGAGTTTCGAAGTAAGAAGTTACAAAGAATGGAACTTCATTTATAATCGCGGAGACACACACGTCCTGTGTATTACTCAGCCAGACAGGGTCAGACATTAGCAGGACTGTATTAATAGTAGAGGTGTGAATCTTCACTTGTCTCCTGATTCGATTACGATTATTGAGTCAACGATTCAATTATCTCTCTCTCTCTCTCTCTCTCTCTCTGTCTCTCTCTCTCTCTCTCTCTCTCTCTCTCTCTCAGTTGCTGTGCGAGCGAGCAAAGCGCGCCGCGTGGCAACCCACTCAATTAACATAATTCACGGCCCAAATCCAACAGAACCGGTCGGGCTGATTCGGTTCTGGTTCGGTCTCAGGTTACAACTTTAGCGCTCAGCCCTGCAGTACCACATTAAGGCGGAACCACTTGGTAATAGAGCTGAGGAAAATAATCAAATAATCGATGCATTGGGATGCGGACATAAATGATTCTGCATCGTAGAAGAGTACGCCATAATCGATTATAGTGGAATGTAGTTTTGTTTTTTAATGGCGGCACCAGCGCCGCATCCAAATCTGTCAGAGTGGGCGTCCTCCACATTTACCTCCGCCTTATTCTTTTGTTTTATGATGATAAACTGATGTTAAATTCAGCTGAAAGAGAAACTGGGAGGAAGCTTTGGCTCATTTTAAGTTACAGGAGGTCTTGTTTCCTATCTGCTCCTCCAGAGATAGCATGGACATGAGGGTTACATGGTGAGGGTCCCACTGGACCAGTTAGTGGAAAGGTTAGTAGTTAGCTGGTTAGTGAAGGAGATCCATCAGCTGGGTAGTTTAATCCTAATCCAGCCCACAGCCTTCTGCTGGTGTTATTATCAGGAAGAATAAAACACACATCTTAAATATTATTGGAAGTGTAGAATTTGTTTTGTGTTTTATTATTTTCTGCATCAAACAGAACTTGATTCATTCTCCAACATTTCAGAAATGAACCACTGGGTTCAAATAAAATAAACTAAGTCAAACATTTCATTCGGTGTTATTTCTGACACCCTTCAACTGTGGCATAAATATTTGACTCTAGAGCTGCTCAGAGGCATTAAACACTCATATATGAACCCATTATGTATTTTATTATTACATTATGAGTCCTGTAGCTTTTCAGTACTTTTTTAGATTTTGTGAGTTTTTGCAAAGCGTGTTTTTCTCAGCCTGAGGCGTGGTGTTGAACGAGGAAACTGATTGTTTTACTTTGTTAAATCTTCTTAAATGTTTTGTCCTAACCTGTTGTGAATGGAGAGCTTTTGAGGGAGGGCAGGTTGTGTCACTTACGTTTTTGATAAAAAAAAAAGAAGAAATTATCGGACTTCTTTTATTTAGCGATGAAAACAAATCAATATAAAATAATCGTGATGCATCGGGATATCGAATCGAATTGAATCGTTGACCCAATAATCGTAATCGAATCGAGAGACAGGTGAAGATTCACACCTCTACTTGGTAAATGTGGAGGACACTCACTGAACGATTTGGATGCTGCGCTAGTGCCGCTGTTAAAAAACAAAAATACATTCCACTATAATCGATTATGGCGTACTCTTCTACGACGCAGAATCATTTATGTCCGCATCCCGATGCATCGATTATTTGATTATCTTCCTCAGCTCTAATAAATAGCATGTTTGGTAAACCATCATAGACTTTTATTCATTGTTCTACTTCTCGTTGTAGATGCCCATAGAAATGGTGTGTCAGGCTGCCAATGTGGACACATGCCGTTACTCTCCAGACCGATGTCCAAAGGTAAATTTGAGCTTCAATAACACACCTATTTTTAAAGTACACACTCATGAGATAGATACTGATTAGAATTCAGGTACACATGTACTCTGTAATCTACACCATGCAAGATTCATGTTTTAGGTGGTATGAGTTTTGGATTAAGAAGTTCCAAAGAAAGGAACGTATCACAATCGCGGAGACACACACACGTCCTGTGTATTACTCAGCCAGACAGGGTCAGACATTAGCAGGACTGTATTAATAGCATGTTTGATAAACCATCATAGACTTTTTTATTTATTGTTCTACTTCTCATTGTAGATGCCCATAGAAATGGTGTGTCAGGCTACCAATGTGGACACATGCAGTTCTTCTCCAGACCGATGTCCAAAGGTAAATTTGAGCTTCAATAACACACCTATTTTTACAGTACACACTCACGAGATGGATTTTGATTGGCATTCAGGTACACATGCACTCTGTAATCTACACCATGCAAGATTCACGCTTTAGGTGGTACGAGTTTTGAAGTAAGAAGTTACTAATAATGGAACTTCATTTATAATCGCGGAGACACACACGTCCTGTGTATTACTCAGCAAGACAGGGTCAGACATTAGCAGGACTGTATTAATAGTAGAGGTGTGAATCTTCACTTGTCTCCTGACTCGATTACAATTATTGAGTCAACGATTCAATTCTCTCTCTCTCTCTCTCTCTCTCTCTCTCTCTCTCAGTTGCTGTGCAAGCGAGCAAAGCGCGCCGCGTGGCAACCCACTCAATTAACATAATTCACGGCCCAAATCCATCAGAACTGGTCTGGCTGATTCGGTTCCGGTTCTGTCTCGGGTTATACCTAGCGCTCAGCCCTGCAGTACCACATTAAGGCGGAACCACTTGGTAAATGTGGAGGACACTCACTGACCGATCTGGATGCTGCGCTAGTGCCGCTGTTAAAAAACAAAACTACATTCCATTATAATCGATTATGGCGTACTCTTCTACGACGCAGAATCATTTATGTCCGCATCCGGATGCAATGATTATTTGATTATCTTCCTCAGCTATAATAGATAGTATGTTTGATAAACCATCATAGACTTTTATTAATTGTACTCTGTAATCTACACCATGCAAGATTCACGCTTTAGGTGGTACGAGTTTTGAAGTAAGAAGTTACAAAGAATGGAACTTCATTTATAATCATGGAGACACACACGTCCTGTGTATTACTCAGCCAGACAGGGTCAGACATTAGCAGGACTGTATTAATAGCATGTTTGATAAACCATCATAGACTTTTATTCATTGGTCTACTTCTCATTGTAGATGCCCATAGAAATGGTGTGTCAGGCTACCAATGTGGACACATGCAGTTCTCTCCAGACCGATGCCCAAAGGTAAATTTGAGCTTCAATAACACACCTATTTTTACAATACACACTCGTGATAGATTTTGATTGGTTTTCAGGTACACATGTACTCTGTAATCTACACCATGCAAGATTCACGCTTTAGGTGGTACGAGTTTTGAAGTAAGAAGTTACAAAGAGTGGAACTTCATTTATAATCACGGAGACACACACGTCCTGTGTATTACTCAGCCAGACAGGGTCAGACATTAGCAGGACTGTATTAATAGCATGTATTGAAAAATAATCATAGACTGGTATTTATGAGTTACATATATTGGTTTTCAGGTGCCCATGTACTGTGTAATCTACACCATGCAAGATTCACACTTTAGGTGGTACGAGTTTTGA
This sequence comes from Nothobranchius furzeri, assembly GCF_043380555.1. Classification (NCBI taxonomy): domain Eukaryota; kingdom Metazoa; phylum Chordata; class Actinopteri; order Cyprinodontiformes; family Nothobranchiidae; genus Nothobranchius; species Nothobranchius furzeri. Next base: position 70,097,141 of record NC_091745.1, read on the forward strand.
ACTAAGAAGTTACAAATAATGGAAATTTATATAATCGCGGAGACACACACGTCCTGTGTATTACTCAGCCAGACAGGGTCAGACATTAGCAGGACTGTATTAATAGCATGTTTGATAAACCATCATAGACTTTTATTCATTGTTCTACTTCTCATTGTAGATGCCCATAGAAATGGTGTGTCAGGCTACCAATGTGGACACATGCAGTTCTTCTCCAGACGGATGCCCAAAGGTAAATTTGAGCTTCAATAACACACCTATTTTTACAATACACACTCGTGATAGATTTTGATTGGTTTTCAGGTACACATGTACTGTGTAATCTACACCATGCAAGATTCACATTTTAGGTGGTACGAGTTTTGAATTTAGAAGTTACAAACAATGGAACTTAATTTATAATCGCGGAGACACACACGTCCTGTGTGTTACTCAGCCAGACAGGGTCAGACATTAGCAGGACTGTATTAATAGCATGTTTGGTAAACCATCATAGACTTTTATTCATTGTTCTACTTCTCATTGTAGATGCCCATAGAAATGGTGTGTCAGGCTACCAATGTGGACACATGCAGTTCTTCTCCAGACCGATGTCCAAAGGTAAATTTGAGCTTCAATAACACACCTATTTTTACAATACACACTCACGAGATAGATACTGATTAGAATTCAGGTACACATGTACTCTGTAATCTACACCATGCAAGATTCATGTTTTAGGTGGTACGAGTTTTGAAGTAAGAATTTACTAATAATGGAACTTATGATTATCACGGAGACACACACGTCCTGTGTGTTACTCAGCTAGACAGGGTCAGACATTAGCAGGACTGTATTAATAGCATGTATTGAAAAATAATCATAGACTGGTATTTATGAGTTACATATATTGGTTTTCAGGTACACATGTACTGTGTAATCTACACCATGCAAGATTCACGTTTTAGGTTGTACGAGTTTTGAATTTAGAAGTTACAAAGAATGGAACTTAATTTATAATCGCGGAGACACACACGTCCTGTGTGTTACTCAGCCAGACAGGGTCAGACATTAGCAGGACTGTATTAATCGCATGTTTGATAAACCATCATAGACATATTCAGCGTTCTACTTCTCATTGTAGATGCTCATAGGGATGCTGTGTCAGGCTGTTCATATATATATATATATATATATATATATATATATATATATATATATATATATATATATATAGTGTTTATGCAGATTCTGAATCAAAAATTCGAACACAGTGTTTAAATTATTAAGAGACAGGTCCAAATATTTGACTGGGAGTTCATGTGTACAGTAAGTTTATCTTTATGTTGTACTTTTTGCAAATGTATCATATTAATGAAAAGCTGTTCAGCATAATTATTTTTCTTAGAATTTTACATAAAGAAGTTAATATAGATTTTAAATGTTTTTATTAATTTGAACATTTTCATTCATACAAGATAAAAATGCCTTTTTTATCCTTAGCCTTTTTTCAGAGTCTAACATAATACAGACACTTTGTGTGTTTTGATAAACAAATTCTTTCTTTTTTGTTTTTGTTTGTGTCAACAGGACTGTAATCATGATCTCGTCCCTGATGAAATGTCAAGTTTACAGAAATGTCTCGCATGTGGAGGACCCTTTGCACCTCTGAAATGGAGTGGTGTGAGATGTAAAGGTAAGTTTTTGATAAATAAGTGGGGGTCCATTTTTGTCTAATTACCGTGATTCCACAGGAACACTTTAAAATGGTTCTGTGTGTGTGCAGGTAAACTTAGTGTTTATGTACCTACTACAGCAACTATTTTCCTTTTTTATTCCTAATTTTCCTGTCTAGTTTGCTATCAGTCCTGGCACAAAAAGTGTTTTGTAAGGAAAAATGAGAAAGTCGCTGAGCATTTGCTATTGGTAAGTGTTTTAGTAGAATTAATCTCAGTGAAATGTTCTCCAAGAAAACAATGCTTTACTTTGTTTTTTAATCATTCTCAGGTCTATAGTGAACAAAGTTCAAATGAGGTGATATCATCAGAAGAGGAATATGTTCCGGATTCAACAGCTGATTCAGACAGCTCATTGGATATCTCAAAGCCTCCGATTATCGGTCTCAAAAGATTACAGAATTCTGAGGCCTCCACCAGCAAATCTTGTTCTAAAAAGAAAAGACATTACCAAGAAGATTATTTTGAGGGAGACAGGGAGAGAGATTCTGAAGCTGCAGAATCATTAACTAAAGATGGGATCAGCACAGGTCTGCTTGAAAGATCTGAGGTTACTGCCAAAGAAAGAAGTCCAGATGCTGTTGCCAACATTTCTAATGCTAGGGTTGAAGATTCATCAGACACACCCTCACTCAAAAATAAAACTTACTGCTACATATGTGGAAAACTACAGACAAAGTTCACGCGTCATCTTCAAACTCATGAGAAAACACATGCAGATGTTGCTAGAGTTTTAAGCCTTCCTAAAAAGTCCAAAGACCGCATGAAAATGCTTACTAAGCTACGCAACAAGGGAAACCACAGTCATAACTCGGAGGTCTTAGCAAGTGGAATTGGGTCTTTAAATCTGAGACGCACTGCAAAAAAGAACTACGAAGGAAGAGACTACATTCACTGCATGTACTGCCAGGCATTATATCTCAGAAGAGATCTGTGGCGACATGTTCGAAAATGTTCTTCAAAACCAGTTGAAGCCAATTCTGAGGTTGGACGAAAAAAGGTATTGTCTTTGGCCTCTATGACTGAGTCAGCTCTGTGTCAGCAAATTTCCCCAGGTGTTTGGAAGATATTAACTGGCATGAAAGATGATGAGATATCTTCTACTGTACGAAGTGATCTATCTATTCTTCAGCTTGCCCAGTCCTTCTTTAACAAACATGGACAGGATTCCACTAAATATGACTACATTCGCCAGAGACTCAGAGAATGTGGAAGACTTCTACTTATGCTTCGCAAGGATTTCTCAATACACACCTTTGAAGATGCTGTGAGACCTGCTAATTTTGATGTGGTTATCAGTGCAGTCAAGAAAGTTTCTGGATATGATGAGGAAAAACACTGCTACCATACTCCAAGCCTTGCTCTCAAGTTGGGTCATTCGCTACAGAAAGTCAATGACATTCTACATTGCAGAGCACTGATGGCACAGGACAGCACACTGATAAAGTCAACCCAGAGTTTCAAAACCCTATATGCTAAAAAGTGGTCTGAACTCATCTCCCACACTGCTTTGACCACACTGAATGAGCGGCATTTTAACAAGCCTTCCACTCTTCCTTTCACAGAAGATGTTCAGCGCCTTCATAGACATCTGGAGAAGAAAACAGAACTAGCATTCAAGGAATTGAAAGAGCACAGTTCTTCCAAATCATACAGTGAACTTTGTAAAGCGACAATGGCAAATGTGATACTTTTTAACAGGAGAAGAGGGGGAGAAATTTCTAAGATGACACTGAATGGCTTTCAGGAGAGAGACACAAGTCCCCTGCACAAGGATGTCGCATTTGGACTGACAAAATTTGAACTTCACCTATGTCAACACTTCAGTCGTGTTGAATTAAGGGGAAAGAAAGGCCGAAAAGTTGCTGTGTTACTTTCACCAGACATGGTAAATAACATAACACTGCTGATGGAGAAAAGGGAAGACTGTGGTGTTCTGGCAGAAAACCTGTTCCTGTTTGCCAGACCTCATTGTCTAACCCCCTTCAGAGGACAGGACTGTTTGAGGCTTTACGCGAGTGAGTGTGGGGCTGAAAACCCTGAGCTGCTCAGGTCGACACAGTTGCGAAAACATGTTGCAACTTTGTCTCAGATCTTGAATCTAAAGAATCATGAGTTGGACCAAGTTGCTAACTTTCTTGGTCATGACATTCGCATTCATCGGGAATATTATAGACTTCCAGAAGCTACTACTCAGCTGGCCAAAATATCCAAACTACTGATTGCCATGGAGAAAGGGTCTCTCAAAAGCCTTCAAGGAAAAACGCTTGAAGAGATTGAAGTAGAAGGTAATGCCTTTATTTTGTGTTCAATGAAAGAATTAGACCTGTTTCTAGCAAATGTAGAAAAACATATCACATTAGGGTAATTTATTTTGTTAGATAACCTACAGATAATGGATTCAAGTGCAGAGAGTGAGGCTGATGCAGAGAGTGAAGTTGATGCTGCGGTGGAGGTTGATACAGAGAAAGAGGTCGATGCTGCAGTGGAGGTTGATGCGGACAGTGAGGTACAAGGCAATCCGTCTCATCTTCAGACTGGTAAGAACGGTGATCTTTTTTGTTTTCTTGTTTTTTAATTTATTGTATTTATGAAATCATGTGACTAATGACCTTTTTAATAGGTTCTGCAGAAATGAAACAGAGAGAGAAACCTTTGGTGGAACCTACAGGTATGTATTTGTTGAAATCAGACACTTAGACTTTACCTTAGATAACACATAGACACCTCCCCATTTTGTAAAAAAAAAAAAACATAAAATAACTCATTATTAGTAGAGTAAATGTTACCTTTGTCTACTAATACATTTTATCACACTTTTAGAGAAACTCAAAATACTTCATAAAACCATCCAAACAGAAGAAGAAGTCAGTTAAGTGTTGGAGGGTGACTGCAGTGAGGATGGTCATGGATGATATGCCAGTTAGAATTCTTAGGTTTTGAGCTATGATATAAATTTCTGGAATCTTGAGTGTCAAATGTACTAAAGGAGGAAGTTCCAGATTTGGCAAGCAGCACTCTTGGGTCTGTTTCTTGGTTTGGTGAATGGGGTCAGGAGTTGTAAGACTCAACAGCATGGTGGTGGCAATGATGATGAAGAAGCTACATGAAGTAGGAGAGACGGAGACTGTGTAGGGCTTTGAAAGTGATAAGGAAGTGGCTCTAAATGAGGTAGTTGATATGGAGCCAGAGTAGGTCTTTTGGCTAGGAAGTGGCATCACTGGTTGCTTCAGAGTGTTTTGTCCATCTGCCTGCCTGCCTTTCCCAGGATTTTTCTTTTGCAATCTTAGAAAAGGACACTTTGAGCAAAAATATTCCAATATACTATGTCTTCTAATGTTTGTCAGAGATAGATCATGTTGCGTTACTTTGCATACCGTAGAGTTCCTCCGCTATGAGTGAATTCACTAGAGCAGTGTCTCAGTTGCAATGGACCCCCCCCCAAACTGTAGAGCAAATTGTGCTAAATAAGTCTTAGTGGAAAAAGGGACATTAGTTTAAAATTTAAAGATCACCTTTACTCGTGTTTTTAATACATTTTCAGTGGTCTCTAGTAGGGTTGACTGTCTTGTTGATCTCTGCGAGGTGTAACCTCTGGTGCTCCTGTTTCAGGAAAGAGAAGTGAGCCAGATCAGTGTTGAGCTGAACACAGCAGGATTTGGAGTCTGATTTCCTGATATTTAGACCTCTTTCCATCGATTGGCTAACAGCAACACCACACTGCCTATTTTGCTTTGCAAGGTTGATGGCTATCTCTACAAATAACACAAGCCTGAAGTTGTTCTGCCATGTCGTGGAGTTGCTAATACTAACTGTTAGCTTTACTAGTCGTATTGCTAAACCAACAACAGCTTTCCCCGTTGTGAGTCAAGGTGGGCGAGTCCATGAATAAATCATTGAGATTGTGATGTAGAGCTCTCAGGCTGTTAATCCTAGAGTTTCAGTCTATTTTCTATCAGAAGCTGATGCAGGAGATACGTGTAGGAGACTATTTTCAGCTTTAGCCTGGATGAAAAACTCATGGTGACCGATTATAATCAGAAAAAAATCAAACGGTTTTTCTGTGAAGTAACCCTTTATTGGGTCCATTAGTTTTTTTGACCACAAAGGAACATCTTGGATATCATAACATGAGAAACCTCCATAGAAAAATGCTTTCTGTGACTTTTTTAATTGTTCTTCTTTTCAGCACAAAGTAAAAAGAGTAAGGGCAAAGAAGCCAAAAGAAAACTAAAAAAGGACCCAGAGCCTGACAGAAACAAGACAACAAATAAACAATTTGGTAAATACAGCTACACACATCATTAAATGCCAGCTTTCTTACCTGACCCATTTGAAGTACGGACACAGGACAGAATATACACTGAAGGCAATGTGGTGACAATTCTCATCTATATGGACAAAATTCTGCAGCTTGTCCCATGAATTGTATGTATGTATTTTATTTATTTTTGGATTTACATTTTGAAGGGGGTATAAACAGGCGTCAATACATTATGTAAAGCCAAGAAACACTGATACAAATTTTTTCTTTAAAATGTTTAAAATGTAGTTTTACATTAATTGTTTGTGTCTTTTCTAGTTTCCCTGGAAAATGCGAGAAGAGCTAAAAAGAATCCATGGTCTCCCATGGAGGTTGCTGCTGTGTTGAGACATTTCAATGAACACATTAAAAAAGGAAAATTGGCCACTATGATTGAATGCCAGCAATGCAAAAAAGCAGAAGATCCTACTCTGGCTGGCCGCTCTACTCAAAACATCCGGGATTTTGTTAGAAACCGAGGATTAACTTTGAAAAAAAAAAGAAAGTCCTGGGTAAACAATGGTACCATGATTAATGAACTTGTTGTAGCGTTCCAAGGTTTACTACACTGTTTCTGATGTTTTCAGGAGCTTTTGACAGTTACAATATTTGAGCTAAAAGGCCAAATGGCTGTTTTTGTTTTTAGGTCTGTGTATTTTATTGACAATTAAAATTTTCCATTCAATAGTTTGTTTACGTATAGAAATTTTTATTTATTTAATTTCCAATTGTTGATGAAAAGCACTGTAAAAACAGTCCACTTATTTGAAAAGTTCAAATTTCATATAAAATGTCGATATGACAAATTGTGTTAAGAAATTCTAACAAATAAAAGATTCTGTAAGCTGCAGTTCCTTTGTTCCTTTAATCCATGTTTGGACCTGTCAAAACACACCAATGACATGTTTGTGTATGTGTATCACCATTGTCCTGATAAATAATGTTGGCCTTGGTAATTACTGTTTGCGTAAGGGGTGGAGCCAAGTACCTCATTATCAATTGTCCTCTTAAAACAGCATGGTGTCAGGTTCTTGTATTTTGAGTTCTGAAGTGTGTATTGAAACTTTGAAGGGAGTTTTGTGTTATATAGCTCAAATAGAATTTTTTAAGCTTTCCCACATCTTTCTAGCATAGCTGGAAAGTGGTGTCTGTTTAGTGTTGCAAAAAGTTGGTTTGAAAAAAATGTCCCTCTAATACAGCAAAACCCGTATGTGTGTGTGTGTGTGTGTGTGTGTGTGTGTGTGTGTGTGTGTGTGTGTGTGTGTGTGTACGGTGAGGTTAATGAAACAGGATAGAGGGGAAGTGGGTTATTGTGGAGACTGTGATTTCTCAGTGACACCTTGAGCTCTGTTGCACCTTCTTCATGCCTGTGTGTGTATGCACACATGCCTTTTACATGTGTGTGTATGTGTTTGAGTACATGGCCACATCTTGTTACAGCAAGACAGCTGGATCAGTCACCCATCACTTGCCTAGTATTTGGGGGGGGGCATCACATTTGGTTCCAAATTTCTCTGGGTTGAACTATTGGACTTGAATTATGCAGCACTCACTAGAACCAAGGATGTTCTGGTCATTTGGACAACCACAAAAGTGTCAGGGTGGGGCTTTGGAACAGGGTGTGTGATGGGGTGGGGTGTGCCAACGCTTTCAGCTGCATTGGCAAGAAAAGAGAGGCTGTTAGGCATCGGTTCTTGGGAGGGATCAAATCTGTGAGCTTTAGCCAGCGTAGCGCGGCGACACGGGACAGCGTTATTGACTGTGGCGGCGCGTGCTGACAGTGGATTGTCAGCCCCTGCAGTCATTTGCCAGACTGAGCGAATGCAAGGATCAGAGTTCTTGGAGCTTGGAGAATGAGAGGAAAGATGAAGAAAATGAGAAAGAGAGGGATGGCATGGAAAAAAGGACAGAGAGCAAAGACTGGCAGCCGTGTAAACGCTTGAACGTAACACACACACACACACACACACACACACACACACACACACACACACACACACACACACACACACACACACACACACACACACACACACACACACACACACACTGCAGACGCCCTGCTGTGTGTCTGACACTGATGCTGCCAGGCTAATCAGGGTACACACTCCCTCTCACACTTGCTCATTAGTGTGAGAGGAGAAACCAGACGGTTGTGACGTCGCTGTGATGATTTGTGCTTTGAGGATTTTAGATCCTCACAAACATTATTTTACTTTGGTGTGTAAAAAAAAATCATATCAGCAGGAATGGATTAAAAACAAGTTTTCAGACGGGCGTAAAATCTGCAGAAGTCAGGCCGTTGCAGGATTGTTTGCAATTATTGCCATATTTGAATAGGATTCACCATAAATGCTCAACAATTTGTAGAGAACAGCTAGATTTAAATTTTAAAAAGTAAATTTTTAACCCTAGCCATCGCAGGGGTGGGGAGTCTTGGTCCTGGATGGCTGCAACCCAGCATGTTTACGTTGTTCCTCTCCTCCAACACACATGATTTTTATCAGCAGGTGATTCAACCACTGAATCAGGTGTGTTGAAGCAGGGAAACAACTAAAACATGCTGCTAAGCGAACCTCCTGGAAAAGGATTCCCTGTTCCTGTCTTAAAGGGAAAGCTGTCATGCCTTATGTTAATCTTTTACACACACACACACACACACACACACACACACACACACACACACACACACACACACACACACACACACACACACACACACACACGCGCGCACGCACGCACGCACGCACGCACACACACAAGAGAGAGAGAGAATGAATTAAAAATTTAAAATATATGTTTCAATAAAATTATAAATATTATTAGTATATTATTGTCACAATAATATTAATATTGTTGTTTTATATTTTTATTAGGCCTGTGTAATCTTATCAATTTAACAAAAAAATTGTAAAATAAATAATTTTATGTGGAAGTTGATCTGCATCTATCACTTTCATTAAATGATGGTTTTGTTTTCTCAAGGGGAATCCTGATTCGCACGAATGAAAGCATCTGGGTTCGTAAAATAGTAGATAACAACAGCTTAATCCGTTTAAAATAAGTCTGTAATTATTCCTTCAAAACACTGACTTTCCCTTCACATTCCCAGGGTGTCGGATAGTTTCTCTGATTTGTTTCCTTAAAAAGCGGAAGGAAACCCCTCCGTTGCTCAACGTGAGCAGAGAACAAGCTCCTTTATCTTAAAGGTGAAGAAGGAGAGGTCTGAAAGGCCTCAGATAAACCTATTATTTGACTTTTAAAAGAGATGAAGCAGCAAAATGCCTTTATGTCATGGACTGTAGCAAACACGTCAGTGCATAAAATAATTTGCATAATATCACGAGTGCAAAGTTTGTTTGGATCATTTAGAAAAGTGCCTGTTGCACTGAAAAAAATAAAATCATCTCACATTTCTATAAATTTTTACAAATTTCTTTTACACTCGCATATAATCTGTTGAGTTCTGCAAAAATACAAATCAGCGATATATTGTTTTGAATAAAAAAGTGAAATCCCTCCCCCAGATTAAAGCTTTTCTTGTGGTAAACAGCCGTCAAATTGTCTCACCGTCATCCATGGACGTAATTTTCACTTTAGAAGTGGGGGGGGGGGGGGGGGGGGACACAGGGGTGGGAGGGTGTATCTTTATAGTATGTTCTAATGGGAAACAGGCTTCAACACAAACCGTTGTTTTCTGCTTGGTCCTAGAGCTCAACCAGTGTCAATTTAATATAGTGTAATATTGTTTTTGGATGGTGAAAAGTGCAGGGGTCAAAGCTTGACTTTGGAAAAAGTGGGGGGGACATGTCCCCCCTGTCCCCCCCCAAAATTACGTCCATGCCGTCATCAGCATCTGGGAATCGGATAATCCAGGAGATTGGAAACGATCAAAATGTCCGAGAATGTTAGTCTCCACTCATCGGGTGTGGAGGTGATAGACAAGTGGGAGGTTTGTGCTTGTTTCCCGACTGTACACACACACACACACACACACACACACACACACACACACACACACACACACACGCACACACGCACACACGCACACACACACACACACACACACACACACACACACACACACACACACACACATGCGCGCGCTTGCTTGTTCACTTCCAAAACTTTGCCAACTTGACTACTTTCTGACTTTTCCCTCCTTCCTTCCTCCCTTTCCCTTATTCTTTTCCTCCTTACCGCTCAATCTGGGAGCCATGCTAATGACCCCGCTGTCTGCCCTGAAAGTTTTTTTCTGACACTACTCATGAGCACCGGACAGGGGTATATGGGTATTTTTAAACTCTCCCTCACACACACACATGAAGAAACTTGCCTGCACACACTCTGTTACTATTCAGCAGCCTCAGTGAGAACCTGTGGTGAGGTCCAGATTGAAAATGTGATGTGTGCTAATGCATTCAGAGCAGGGGTGAGGCCGCTCCTTTTCTCTTCTGTGAGCCAACAGTGGGAACACCAGCCAATGTGGTGAACTAGAAAGGCGAGCGCGTTACAGTGGCTGAGTAATGAGAGCCCAGAAGCTCAGAGTCATTCTCACACACACGGGCTTTTTCTGTGAGAGTGTGTGCAGCAGTGTGAGACTCCAGCTGAGTGCGACCCGTGCTGATGGTGATGCCGTGTGAAGTGAAGACCTGTTCGACACAGACTCCAGCTGCCCTCTATTCAAATGGCTCCACAAGACAGCAGCACACCACTTCTTATAAGACTCTCAGTCTTTGGGGTTTTTTACTCGTTTTTTTCTCTCCTTCTCCTCAAACTTCTTCACTTATCCCATTTTTGCATCTCTGTTCTGACTGTTGAACATCCGCTTGAGCAAGACAGTATTTCAGTATTTCGAGTGACGTCCTGTATTAGAAATTACATGTGAAGTTTGTCATTTGTCATTTAAAGGTGCATTATGTAAGAATGAAGTAAGAAAGACACCCTGTGGTCAAATCTGGGTACTGCAGCTCATTTTCTAAACACACTGGCTAACATTATTTTTATTATCCACTCATCTTTCACTCCCCCTAGTTTGCAAAAAATTTAAAATGAATACATAAATAAATAAAGCATTGGGTTTGTTTTAGGTGTGAAAGAAGTCTCAAAACTGGAAGTTCTACTTGACATAATTTTATCATGCAATTAATTATAATTATGTCAATTTGCCAATAATGCCAAGTTTTAAAGTTGGTACCAAAAATACCAAACGTAATTTTTTTTTACCTAAATTAGTCTTGAACAACTAGTTTTTCCAATGAACGAATGAATGAATAAGTGAAATTTTATGTTATTAAAACCCCAAGAAACCAATTTAAAAAATATTTTCACACTTGGCTTTCCTGTTTTTATATAAAATAAGATAGAAGATCAAATTTAAGAATTATTTTATAGGCAAGGGAGGTTGTAGATTAAAATGGGGGGAGGGGGTTGGGGCTCATTTAGAGAGGTACATTTGTAAGAAAACATTACAAACGTGACCTTCAAGTATTTCCAGTTACATCAGTATAACAGCTATTTGGTTACAGTTGCTGTAGATAAAAATGTTTTTCAAGAAGTTTCAAAATGTAAGTATTTAGCCAAAATTGCTTTCATGTCTCAGTAACAACACGAAGGTATTAATCTCTGCATCTCTTTTTAACTTCATGTTTCAATTCCACATCTCACATTATGTGCAATTATCACAAAAAAATCCAAACTTGAGCTCTGCCTTTAACGGGGGGGGGGGGGGGGGAGACTACAGAGGAGGTCCAAGCTTGCTGTCAGGGTGGCGCTGGCCCACCCTGGACTCTCCCTGAGACCGCCCCTGTTCATAGGGCTATTGCAACGTTTTATTGTTCTTACAATATTACTCTTGAATGTTGCAATGATGACATTAAGCTGAGATTTATCTTGCTCCAGTCTTTGTGCTCTGTCTTTAAATTTCTCAAAATGGTTTTTGGCCACTATCATCTAAACCAGGTATCAGCATGCAAATAAATCCTACTTGAATTTATAACAGTCTGTGATTTATTGCAATTTATTGCCTTTTTTGCGACACCAATATCGAGCACACTCGTATTGAAATAACAGACTTCTCTTTAAAAAGTAAAGATTTTCATTTTCATAATCCTAAATCATCTCCTGCCTTTTCTGCCTCTGATTCAAACAGAAGCAGATTAATGCAAGCTGTTAAATCATAATCTTGTGGTAATGCTGCTTGGGTAGATGGTTTTAATTAGGCCACTTTGCATTCAGTCATAGCCTATAGCTTTTTATAAGCTCTATTAAACGGTCATTTAAACTGCTGCTTCTGTGTTTATTTTTTTAATTAATTTACAACAAGGGATGATGCCACGCCCATTTTCATGCGACGGATGCGGGACAAACTTCCTGAAAGGATGCAGACGTGGTTGTTTCCACAGCCATGTGATCTCTAGGTGAGAAATCTGAAAACCTGCAGTCAGTTTATTTGTAATAATTGTGAAAACAAGTAAAATGAATGAAACACATGCTTGAATTCTCCACACCTGGAAAGCAAAGCCTGATTTTTCTCTCTTTCTCTTTTTTACTGTTTCATCTTTTCTTGGAGTCACTTGTGTGTGATTGTTCTAAAATCAGCTCCTAAACTCACAGTTACACACACACACACACACACACACACACACACACACACACACACACACACACCCTGAGTGTTTTGTGGGTTGGATTCACATCGATGCTTCCTCTGACTGAATTATTGTTATTTAAATGCAGGAAGGCGATCAGCAGCAAGCATTAATGGCATCTTTGGCTCTGCGGACGCAGCATAAGACACACACGCTTGCACACACACACACATTTGTGTGTAATACACACACTTTCACGAATGCACCTCGAGGGCCACATGAATAAACACCTCTGCCATCTGAAACACCACGCTACCACAGAGTGTTTCCAACCATTTTGTCCCCATTAGTCAGCGCTCCATTAGTGTATTAGCCACGTGCTCCTCCTGCTTCCGTACTTTGAAGAGAAGTTTTTTTTTTAGGATTAAACTTTATGTCACTGCTGATCTGACCTTGTCCTCCTGAGCTTGATGCAGAGGGAGGTGTTCGAGTCATTTACTGCGGCAGTGTTTTGTCCTGTCAAGGCCAATCTGAGCCCGGCTAGAATACCCGTGGTGATGGTATCGTTTTAAACTGGTGGAGGGACCCCTACCCCCCGCCCCCCATCTCCCCGACATCGCCAGAACAAATGGGATTAGACAGACACCTCTGGCCATTAACACTTGATCCTTACCTGATTTCTTTCTCCTGAGGAAACCTTGGCTGAAATAGTTTTCTTCTGGTTCACCTCTGAGTGGAGAAATTGTTTCAAACCCGAGGCAAATTTGTCACTTGGGACAATGTTTAGCTCTAAAGCTAATTAAAGAAAGATGTAATGTAAACAAAATACATATGTTCCTGTTGTTGACTTTAATGAGGATAAAATAATAGCATTATTGAATGATCTTTAACCATTGTCATTTCACAGATTGATTGAACATTGGGCTCACATTATAATTGGTAATAACAAAGTTGTTTGGTTATGTATTTATCAAAATAGTTCTTTGTCTTCGCTGTAACAGAGGTGAAGCAGTTCAGATGAGCAGAGTGCATGAAAGACCTTGGCCACTATCTCATGTAAATTAGCCTGTCAGAGACTTTCTCTGCTCGAGCAGACGCAGCAGATCATGACCTTTAGGTCAAAAACAGGACATTCATGATGCTAGATACCATTGACTTGTATGCTTTGCAATGTAAATGTTTTATCTCCACAAATAACTTAAGCCTTAACTCATTAACTGCCATTGACGACTAAAGTCGCCATTTGCATTTTTTACTGTGTGGGTGTCGGAGCAATCCTGCGCCCCGTGAGAACCAACATCCCAGCTCTAAAGTCGATCTTCATCCGCATACGTCACGTGATCAGGAAGCAGAAAATCCATGTGTTAGGAGATCATTTTGGGCCACTGCTGTAAATAAACGGATTCCCCGTAAAAGAATGGGTAACACTTGAAACACGCGGATTCTCCCTGACGTAAGAGGTGAGTCTACTCTTTGCTTTGTTAGTTTTGACGTTGACATCATCATAGAGCGCATCGTTCTTTGACTCTTAAGAAAAACAGTGAAAACGTTGGCAGCGAAGGGCTTTTCTGATCAGAAAACGGCTGGCAGTGAATGAGTTAAGGAGTTCTGCTGTGAAGCTTCTAATGCTAACAGCTACCTTCTACTAGCTGAGGCATGATCTGCTCTCTCCTGGCTACAAAAATTAACACAGACTTCCACCGTTGCGAGCCAAGATCGTTGAGTCAATGAATGCAAAGTTATTCGGTGAATTAGGTCTGTGTGGCATTTTCTAACGTGAGTCATAAAATACAAAAATAAAAGGTAAAAAAAACCTGTTTCTTAATTAACTTGCTCTTTAATATTACCAGCTGGTGTGCATGGATCTTGGTTAGCATGGTTAGTTTCTCTCTCACAGCAGAAGCAACACAAAAATCTCGATTGGGAATCAAAAAATAGAGTTCACAAACAGCAACTTTAGTGTAAGACAGAATTTACAAAACAGCCCAGTCATGTTACGACATCTGTGTGGACAAACTGTCTCCCTAGACTGTGATCCTGTGCAGAAATGCCGTACAAACTGATTGTGGCTCGTAGTGTCTGTGGGTATCTGATTGAGGAGTTTGACTTTATAGTGGTGAAAATATGCAGTGTTCAGACAACAGTGTAAACTAATTCTATTACAGTTTTGCCAGACAGTTATTGTAATAAAAATTTCATCATATTTAATCAGTAAAAAGTTGTAATGATTAGATCTGAAACTTGTCAGAAATGCTCTAAAATGATAAACTGTAAATTAAAATTTTTTTTTCCTTTCTTCAGTTCTTGCCAGAGGATGATTTCTGTCCTTTAAATTGCGAAGGGGCTGCCACCATGGCAGGTTTGGGTTGATCTATTTTTTGTTTTTTCCCATTCTGGCTTCCAAAGAGACGATTTGTGGTTCATCCTGGTAGATGAGAACAACTCAGGGGATCTCCGGAACATATTTAAATATTCCATGGCTCGTGCCTCTCATTTATGCGTAATTAAAGAAACACTGTTAATTAGCTGCTTAGAGTAATATGTTAACTAACTAAATTTCCCAAAACAATCAGCATATTTATGTAGCAAAATAAAAAGACAAAAAAATAAACAGACAATAAAAATAAAGAAAACAACAACAAAAAAATAACACATTGAAAGCAATTTAATGTGATCATCGTTTCTAGTTTTAGAGATTTGCGCTGCATTCTTGATTAGATGCAAGCATTAAAAAAACCAAACAAACATGGAGTTTGTTGCTTGTGCGTGCTGGAGTGTATTTGTGCGAGCCAGTGTGTGTACCTGTGCACTGCAGTGTTGTCAGAAGTGATCCTATTTTCATTACTCACTGGCTCAAAGAAGGAGGTGAGGCCCTGGCTTGCAGCAGTGATAAATGCATTACTCCAATAAACCCTGTCTCCGCTGAGATGCTGAATACTGACATGCGCGTACACACACACACACACACACACACACACACACACACACACACACACACACACACACACACACACACACACACACACACACACACACACACACACACACACACACGGGGAGAAAGAAGGTGGTGACAGAGAGAGATGGATGTAAAGATGCAGGGAGTTTAAAGACACACAGGAAGAGGAAGAGATTGACTGACTGGCAAGAAGAGGTGAGAAACAGAAGCTAGAAGAACACAAAGAGGCTAAACATAACAGATCAGAATGAAGGGAAAAGAAAAGTCATGAGAAAGAGAGGACGTGGAGGAAAAAAAGAACCAAAGAGGAAGGAGTAGGTGTGTGCTATAAGAGAGAGAAGATTAATGATAATAAGGAAAGTAGGACTGGGGTGTGTGTAGGGGTGCTTGGTGAGAGAGATGGAGGCAAAGGACCAGAGATGTCCAGCTGTCCTGTTTCTTGTACCTTTCTTGCAGAAGCTGTCTTTTGCACAAACCTTCTCCTGACAGCTGGGATTTTGTCTGTTTTGAAAAAACTTGGGTCTACACCACCTTGTTTTCAAAATCAAATGCAATGGGAAGCACATTCATGGGTATGCCAAGCCTGTAGGTGGCAGTAGCTCCCCAAATCATCGGCATCTTTGCTGTAAAACATTCCGTGGATATGGAATAAATAGGTGGTGGGCAATAACAGTAATTGAGCTCGTGAAAGCGAGGCACTTATGTGATGTCAGAGCATCGTTGTCGCGGGCAGTGACAGTGGAAAAGCCTTCAACCCCGGTTATTTACGTCCACAAGCAAAAGAAAAAAAAGGAAAAATCAGAAATCTCTACTTTTGTCTGTAGTGCCCTGGATCTTCGCTTTTGTGGAAATGAAGGGTTCAAATCGTTCAAATATCTTCTTTTGTTTGGATACCTGGCCATGTGTACAGGGTCTGAGATGATATTCATAAGAATAAATCAGAAGCTAATGCAGTAAAAAGGGGTAGAAGACTATTTTCAGTTGCTTGTGAAGCAGAACGAAAGCACAAACAAATGAGCAATGATCGTGCTGCTTTAAAATAGCCGTTGTTAGACTCCCGACACTGAAAAATGCAGTGGAATTCCCTCACCACAATGTAACTCACGAGGTTTTATCGTCTCACAGAGCCAGGGGCGGCGTTAGGCCCGGCTACTTGGGCTGAAGCCCCGGATGTTTCATGGAAAGCCCCGGATCTAAATCGTGGAAGTAACATGCAGTACCAAAGTCCAACAGAGAGGGAGCAGCTGGCAGTAGTTTGTATACAGCCTGCCTGAGCCTCCACCACTGAAGAAGAAGCCCTTCAGCAGCCGGCTTCTTCTACAGTCTCTGCCTGAAACGCATGAGTGAAGATGGACATAAGGACGTTTTTTAGACCAAAAGTACGGCGACAGAACCCCAGCTTTGATGAGACTGGTGTTGACTCAGGTTTGTGAGTCTTATTTGAAAATATTTGTTGTGCTGCTGGTTTGCCTAAAGTTAGCTTACTATCAGGTAAAGTTGTTGGAGAAAGAAAGGGAATATTTACGATCATCTCACACTAAACACTAACAGGAACAATACTCTGTCCTGAAAATGCTTAATATGTAGCTTCAGATTAAAAATTATGTGGTAAAATACATATATGATGTTGACTAGTGCATGTCGTGTGTGTGTGTGTGTGTGTGTGTGAGCGTGCGCGCGTGTGGGTGTGTTAAGCCCCGGATGTTCTTCAGTCCTTAATCCGCCCCTGCACAGAGCACCGCAAAAAAACAATACTTCTTCTTGTCATTAAACACCACATTTTACGTCACACAACAGCTCTCCCGGTCCTCTGAATGGATGAAATGGCCTTACTTTTAATGTTATTAATGTAACTGTGGACACTTTTTGTGCTGATCAGTGACATCACTCACTGTCGAAGCAGTTGCGATATAATGACATCTGTGCCAAGTCCTGAGAGAGCTGAATCTGTATGGAGACACCATAGCTGAGTGGACCAGGCCATCGTATCTCCTGCTCACTTCCCCCAGAAATGACCCGAAGCTCCAACAATGAAAACGCCTCATGAAAAATAATGGTTGTGTCCTTTCAGTCCTAAAAGCAACTTTTTAGGGTTGAGTTTAGTGTTAAAGTTTTAGTGAATCGTTTTGCAGATACATTAGATAAAGATCCAACAATTATAACTTTTAGATGAGTTAAAATGACACAAATCTTCCAACTCATTCAGGTGTTTTGGTTAATTCATGAGCGTGACGTTGGGGTATATCGAGATCCTCTTTTCTCCCAGAAGCCTGAGTTCTCCTGCATCTGCCTTCAAATTTAAATGTCTCTGATCAATAACTCATAAGTGAAACGTTGTTAAAACTCAAATGATGTTGGTTCCAATCATATTAATATGGACAACAAGTTAAAACCCAATTTCCAACACAAGCCTTCCTGTGTGCTAAATAAATAACATTGGTCTCTGTGTAGCACAACAAATTATGCAAACTGAAAAGAATTCTCTCGCATTACTTCAGTTATGCAGTAATTTAGTTTTAGTAAAGTCGTTTGTGTCCAAAAAGTATCTGTCCACTAACCGAGAGCCCTCGGTTTTGGAATTTAGTTACGAAAAGGTGCCCGTGCAAATTTAAGTCACGTGGGAATTATTTACTGGTTTGTGTTTTATTAAAAGGTGCATCTAAAGAACAACAGAAGCTCAGTTTCAATTAGCTGTTTTAAAAAAACTGTAATTAAAAAAAGCTGATATCATCGTACTTCCAGCTCTGAGAGGCACTCCACAAAGTGGTTTGAATTTTTCTTTTTGCACATTATGATTATTCATTGAAACTGCATTCCGGAACTGCGCTGCTCTGGGTGGCTGCATGTTGGAGTAGCTCTGTTGACTTAATGTACGTTTTGCCTTTTCTTGGCCATTTTTTCTTCTAGCTTCTTCAGAAAAAACTGTATGTTTTGGACATTTTACTTTTCTGTTTCTGGTGCTGTGAAGCTTGGAGGATTTTTACTGTTATTTTTTCACTTTTTGAGCATTTGTTATTATGCGTAACCATGGCAACAAGCTGGTTTACAATCGAGAGCAGCTGATTAACATTGGAAAGGCTGAAATAATACCTCAACTGAATCCACAATTCCCAAATGAGCTAAAACGCAAGAAGCGTGGGTGCAGAGCGGGAGCAAAACGGAGACAGAGAAAGAGGAAATTCAAACCATCTCTTCCATCGATCATAATGGACAATGTGAGATCACTGGCCAACAAGACGGAGGAACTCCAAGCCCTTTCAAGGACTCAGCCAGAGTTTCAGCAGTGCAGTGTTATGTGTTTCACTGAGACGTGGCTGCAGGACCATATCCCCGATTCCAGTGTCTCTCTCTGCCAGGATTCCTGACTGTACGAGCAGACAGAGATCTGAATAGGAGCAGGAAAAGAAAAGGACGTGGAGTGGCAGTGCTTGTCAACAATAGATGGTGCCATCCAGGTCATGTTTAAGTGAAATGTCGTCTCTGCATCCCAGATGTTGAACTCTTGGCAGTAAGTTGTCGCCCATATTACTTGCCAGAGAGTTCACCAGTGTTTCCTTGGCAAACATTTATATTCCACCTTCAGCCATTGCTGAAAATGCATGTGATGCCATCCGTTCCATTGTCGCTAAGCTACAAACCCAGCACCCCAACGCATTTGTGGCTATATCTGGTGATTTTAATCATGCCTCGCTCTCTGCTACACTTCCAACATTTCAACAGTTTGTCAGCTGCTCCACCAGAGAAAACAAGACATTGGATTTGTGTTATGCAAATGTAAAGAATGCATACTTGTTCAAAACAAGACCTCCTCTGGGACAATCAGATCACGATCTTGTTTTTCTCTGCTCAGAATACAAACCACTTGTTCAGAGGCAACCTGTGACAAGAACTGTGCGAACATGGTCACAGGACACTGAAGAAGCCCTGCAGGGTTGTTTTGAGACCACAGATTGGATGACTCTCTGCTAAGGATATGAAGAGGACATCAATGCCATGACTGGATGTGTCACTGACTATATAAACTTCTGTGTGGTCAACAGCATACCCACCAGAACAGTGAGATGCTTTGCTAATAACAAACCCTGGATCACCAGTGAACTGAAGAATCTGCTAAATAAGAAAAAAAAGAGCCTTCAAGGAGGGAGACAGGGAATTATTGAGGAGTATACAGAAGCAACTGAAGATCAAGATCAGAGACAGCAAGGAGGCATACAGGAAGAAGCTGGAGAACAAACTACAGAGGAACAATATCAGATGTCTGGTCAGGGATGAAGAAGATCACAGGCTTCAAGCAGAGTAAGGATTGCACAGATGGCAGCCTGGACACAGCCAATGAACTGAACAAGTTCTTCAATAGGTTCAGTTCGGGAACAAACCCAGCATCCTCCTCGCCTGTCTCCAGCCAGTCAGACATCCCATCCTCCTCTGATCCAACATTTTCCTGTCACACGCCAGCTCTTTTGTCCTCTAACACAATCATGGCCTCTTCTGGTTCTATACATCTGTCTTCAACCAGGTCAGGAGATGCAGCTGCCCCATTTACCTCCCCCTCCCACCTATCTGTCTCTAGAAGTCAGGTGAAGATGCAGCTGGAGAGACTGAACAGGAACAAGGCTGCAGGTCCAGATGGTGTCAGCCCCAGAGTACTGAAGGCCTGTGCAGAGCAGCTCTGTGGGATTCTGCAGCACCTCTTCAACCTCAGCCTGGCCCAGGAGAAGGTTCCAGTCCTGTAGAAGACATCCTGCCTTATTCCAGTTCCAAGTAAACTCGTCCATCAGTCAATGACACATACACATTTTGTGAGACTGAAGAACTGCACATCAAACCAGGCGATCAGTAACATTGGAGCACCACAGGGGACAGTACTCTCACTATTCCTTTTCACCCTGTACACCTCAGACTTCCAGTACAAATCAGAGACCTGTCACCTACAGAAATACTCAGATGACTCTGCAGTCGTTGGGTGTATCACAGATGGACAGGAAGCTGAGTACAGAGAGCTGGTGGAGCACTCTATGGCATGGTGTGGAAACAATCATCTGACCTTGAACGTGAACAAAACAAAGGAGATGATTTTAGACTTCAGAAGAAACAGGGTGGAGTCAAACACTGTTTCCATCATGGGAGAAGAAGTGGAGGTGGTTGAGGAATACAAATACCTTGGAGTTCACCTGGACAACAGACTGGACTGGAGAAAGAACAGCGAAGCCGTTTACAAGAAGGGACACAGCAGACTGCACTTCTTGAGGACGCTTAGGTCCTTCAGTGTCTGTAGCAAGATGCTGCAGATCTTCTACAAGTGTGTTGTTGAGAGTGTAATCTCTTCAGCCATCGACTGTTGGGGTAGCAGCATCAGAAGCAGGGACCTGAAAAGGCTCAACAGCCTAATAAAAAAGGCTGGTTCTGTTCTGGGGACGACTGTGGAACCACTGGAGGAGATAATGCAAAGAAGGATTCTCCAGAGAATCAAGAAAATGATGGACAACCCTGAGCATTCTCTTCACAAGACTGTCCGACAACGGAAGAGTGTCTTCATTCAGAGGCTTCTTCAGTTTTGCTGCAACACTGACCGCTACTGGAGATCCTTCCTGCCAAAAGCCATTGTAATATACAACAGCTCTTTGATGACTTGATTATTATTATTATTCTGAGCTACTACAGCAATAAATTTCCCTCTTGGATTAATAAAGTATTTTTGAATTGAATTGAATTGATATTCTCATTTCTGTGCATTTTTGTCTTAATTAGGGTTTTGCTATTAATCAAATTAGCATTTTAATTTAGATTTCTGAGCCAAATGAACATGAAAACAATTACTTGACCCAGAGATGATAATTATTCAAATATGTTTTACATATTCTGCTCTGCAAGGATACTCTTAAAATGTCCCACCCTCCTAGTAACGTTCACTTCTGCCCCTTCTGTAAAACTAAACATATGTTTATGTTGTGGTGTTTAAAAAGCCAAACAAACAAACAGCAGAACGAGATCAAAAACACAAAAATCACGCCTCCGTTATTTACAATCATGACTCTCACACTTTCTTCACCACGGCTCTCAGCGGGAATATTCAAAGACCAAGTTTACTTTTCAATACAGAAGCGGTGGTCTCTAGTTTAATGCATGCTTTGTGACTCAACCTCTGTGGGGAAAAAAGCCCTGGCGCTCCTGTTTCAGGAAGTAGAAGTCAACCAGATGAGGAAGGAGCAGAACAGCAGGATTTGGAGGATTATATCCTGATATTCAGACATCTCAACTGATTGGCTAACAGCTAAAAGGCTCCACCACTGACTCATTTTGCTTTGCAACTTTGATGTTTTATTTCCACAAAGAACACAAGCCTGGAGGAGTTCTGCTGTGTTGTGGAGTTGCTAATGCTAATGGCTAGCTCTACTAGCCGAGACGTTCTCTGCTGTTCCTGGACTCTATTTCAGCCTTTTGTGTTATGGAATTGCTAATTACAAAGTGTTTCTCAGCTCAGTTAGTATTGCACTGCGTGCAAATCTACGTTAGGGGACAATAATGTAACACCTAAAACAAGTAAGTGTGTGTTATTCAGCGTATGTGTCAGTAAGTGGGGTTGTGATAAAATACACAGTTTGTGTTTTCCTGTCCACACATGTGATTGGAAATGCTTGTGTAGGCATAACGTGAAATTACCGTATGCATTGGGATGGGGCTGAAATGTGCTTATGCTTTACACCTCCTGAGAGCTGGTGTTTGTGTGCACGCTGCAACTCCGTCCCTCCCAGCTTTCTGGTAATTAAGGCGAAGGGAGGATCAGATCCGGAGCGGATCAGTCCCGTCCTCTGTTGCAACTACAGGCAGGTCAAGCCTGCCTCGTTAGCTAACATCACAGAGACATTATAGGTGAAATTACTCGTGTATAAATAATTTTAAAAAAGTTCAATTAATCCTATTATAACCTTTGCAAAAACCATCGAAATCCAAGGTGAAGAAAAATAAACTGCAAAAAAACAAACATTTAAGGAAAATTTTGTGGTATCTTTTTGAGAAATTAGAGGAGGAGCTGAATGCAGTGAATGGAGGGAGGGTCAGATGTAGAAAAAGGAGAGCGCGAGGGGTGGAGGGCAGAATACAATTAAAAGGGAGCATCGAGTCAAGGGGACTGACCTGGTGATGGGAGGGGAGGAGAGGGTAGAGGGCAGTTCTGAGTGCACGTGTACCACATAATGAAAGGTTGAACTTTTAGTGGCCAGGGTGGCATACTAAAATCTACTCACCCTGGGACTGCTGAGAGAGAAAGGGTGAGAGAGAGAGGAGGAGAAATGGAAACGTCTCTTGACCTGAACGAAGAAGGCAAAGGCGAAGGAGACTTTAACGAGGGACCGGGGAGGCAGGGAGGGACGGGGACCGGGACGGAGGGGTGAAGACTGGCTCTCCGAATGAGCAAAATGAGGAGTAAGGAGAGGGAGAGGAAGGGAGAGACTGGGAGTGTGAGAGGCCCTGGCTCTGGCTGCCACAGGGGCCTGAGTGACAGAAATTAATAATTAGTGACAATGATTGACAGCGCTCCCTCCATCTGCGGCTCTCTGCCGCCTCGCAACGCCTGCCTCCGCCAGCGACCGCGGGCACAATGAGCTCCAGAGGGATTGTGGGAGACGCTCTTGATTGACAACTGCCTCCTGGAGAGACGAGGGGGAGCGGTGGAGGTGTGGGCCCAGGCGGAGGAGAGAAAGGAGAAAGTGGAAGGGGAGGGGAGGTTGATGAGAGGGAGCGATAGAGGGGAGAGGTGGGTGACAGGGGGCAAAGAGGGACGGAGCCCCAATTGGGGGGCTTGGGAGTTTAGAAAGATGGTCAGAGAATTATTTTTTTTTGCTCCTCAGAGATCGAGGAAGAAATTGCTGCTATCAGCTCCTTTCTGTCTTGCCTTCCATTACCCTCTCCACCTTCTCCATCACGCATTTTCCCACCTCCACCTCCACCAGCACCTTGCACCGCTCCACTCTGGTGTATTGCACCATTATGCAATAGTGACAAATTTACCAGAGAAGGAAGGAAAGGGATAAATAAAGAGAAGAAAATGAGAAAGGGGGTTGAGGTCTCGGCTTTCTACGCTGAGGGGGAATTGCCTGTAAATAGTCATCAGCAGGGAATTTGTCACTCTCTCCGCTGCTGTCCTGTCTCTCTTTTCCACTTCATCCTTCTGCAGCGTGGCGTCACTCCTAACATCCTTGCTGCCTTTTGTTTTCCCTTTTCTATCACCAGTCACACCATCAAGTGTACTGGGCTCCCTCGCCTTTCACTTGATGTGAAAGTCGGTCTTGATATGACGATGCACAATTCCTACTGCATGTCTCAACAACGCTTGCTTTTCCTGTTCCCATTTAGTCGCATTTCTCATCTTTCTCTTTAATTTCACTTTCAGATATTTTCTTCGACCCCGGTTTTGATCTTCCTTCCCCTGGTGAACCCGCTCTTCCTCCTTTTCTCTTCCTGTTTCAGTCTGAGCTGACATGGTCCGAGCTTAGGGGTGTGTAATGGTGAAATTCTGGTTATACGATGCACATCACGACACAGAGGAGACGAAACGATGTATCACGATATATTGCGATACATTCAGCCAGACGAAATTAGCGACTTTTTTAGACTGAATTTATCGTAGGAAAAACAGTCCAAACTGATACGTAACATGTTTAACATGAGGTATCTAAACCATAATGAAAGGATTTACATGCAATGGTGGAAACAAAACCCATTGCACACTGCTGCCAACTAGCAGTCGGAGTTTGAATTGCACCAATAGAAAAATAAAAATATCAATCAATCAATCAAAGCTTTATTTATAAAGCGCCTTCCGCAACCCTGTCAGGAAGCCCAAAGCGCTGAACATGGTACAGTTAAGTAAATATATTGAATAAATCAACAATAAAAGAAATTAAAATTACAAAATACAAATTACAAAGTACAAAATGGAAATTACAAGATAGATGAAACAGTCTGGTAAAGGACAAATGTGTGAAACACATTTGGATTGAGTGGATGGATTGAGTGTACCAATGAAAACTGTGCAATGGATTCAACATAAAAGAGGGCCAAAATCAAACATGCAAATATGCAAACATGCAATATGCAAATGTTTGCATGGAAATTCGTCCTAAAATTCGATACATGGTTATTGAATATCAATATAATATCGCAGGAAAAAATAACACAATATATTGCCAAATTTATATTTTCTTACATCCCTATCTGAGCTAATGTGCTCCAGTATGACTCAAGCACTTCTGCTGCTCCCTGTAGCACACAGTTGACCTAAAAAAAATAGTAAAAAACCAAATGCACACACATTTCATCTCTGTGGGAGAAAGCTCTCACGCTCCTGTTTTGGGAAATGGAGGTGAGCCGGAGCAGAGGGGAGCAAAAGACGGCGGGTTTTGGCTGTTGAAGTCTCCTGTATGGGAATATTTCTATATATTGGAAATATTCCCACACAGGAGACTTCAACTGCTTCCTAGGTGGAAATGGAGCAGTCCCGATGGTTGTTGTCACTGGCTCTGCTTCTGCTGCGCGTGCGCGTTCAGTTTCACTTGTTTTTGTCCGTGTGTGTCGCGCTATTGTCTTTTTGTTTTCTTTATAGGCCACGTTGGACGCTGTTTTCGTGGGAGATTACCTGCGGTTAATAGTAAAACCGGTTAATCCCTGCAACCCTACTTATGTCCTGATGTTTATCAAGCTCGCCTCTTATTGGCTGACAGCAACGCGACTACCACTGACTCCTTTTGCTTTGCGACATGGATGTTTTATCACCAGAAACAACACACGCATGAAGGAGTTCTGCTGTGAGGTGGAGTTGCTAACTCTAATAGATAGCTTCAATTGGTCGAGAGTTTCCCTGCTATATGCTGGATGCTAAACCAACAACTGCCTTCCCCATCATGAGCCAAGATTTATTCTTTTTCTCCACAATATATTTATACAATGTTAGAATGCTGTTAAGATACATGAAAATAATGTTTTAAGCTAATATATTTTCCAAATTTGCTAGCAGCTTAAAGCTGCTAATGCAAGTCTGCTAGGTTTAAACGCAGAAACGGTCACGAAACACTCACCCCTCCCCTCAGGTATCTTTCCTGAGACGAGAGGGCGCTAAACATCAGTCGCTGTTTTTACGCCCAAAGGGTAATTTTCCTTATGAACGTTAAGAGGCATGAAAAATGTTTTAAGGCCTTTTGTTTTCCAAATTTGCTATTACAGCTTTAATGTCATATGCAGTTCAATTCAATTCAAAAATACTTTATTAATCCCAGAAGGAAATTGATTTATGTTGGTAGCCAGATGACATTGATCATGCCAAATTTTTATATCTTTTTAATATTTGCTTATATTGTTTGAAAAGTGTGTGTGCAGGTCCACAAGTTTTAGTTAAGCAGGAACGTCAAAAGACACAACTTTAAAAAACGATTTCACTCTACATCCATTGTGCACATGCACTTGCATAATTAGATTCCAAATTTTCAGTTCTCGTTAGCTAGGGATGTAAGCAAATCTTGATGCACTTTAATATTGCAGTATTATGTGTTTTGGTAATAAATCAATATTTGAAAGGAGTCCATCAATTTTTCTTTGAGAATCTACATGCTAACTTTTACTGTATTTCTTTTGTGTGGTGCAATTCAAACTCCAACCGCTAGGTGGCGGCAGATTTTACTGCGTTCATTCTGACAAAGCAACAATATATTACGATGCCACTTGGTGCGTTTTGGAAGCTTCTGGCTTGAGTTTTCCAATTAAACTTCACCTTAAAGTTGCAAATATCGTCAGGCTTTTAGTATCTAATATAATTCATCGTTTCATCTCCCTTGTACTGAGATATTTATTGTATTTCCATTTTACACGGATCGCATAAATTACTATTAACAAAAATTCTAAAAGTTCTAGTCAAGATTTTTTTGTTAAACATTTGTGAAGTAAGTGTCCTTGAACGGGTCCTTTACTTTGTTTAAGCTAAGGTTTGTAACTTTGCTGCAACCCTGTTCACTTTGCACACACACACACACACACACACACACACACACACACACACACACACACACACACACACACACACACACACACACACACACACACACACACACACACACACACACACACACACACACACACACACACACTAAACAGACGGCACTGAACACGTGGAGTTGACAGCTGGTAACTGCAGGGCCCAGCAGGTGCAGTGTGTGTGAGTGTGTGTTGGCCCCAGAGGGCCCGTGACTCATGGCCAGAGAGGTTGACAGAGGTGTGTGTGTGTGTGTGTGTGTGTGTGTGTGTGTAGCTGTAATGGGGGCCTTGCTGACTGACTACCCCGAAGCCGACTTCACTTCAGCTCCAGTGATTGATTGCGATAGGCCTGGACATGGGGCGATGTGTAGCCTTTGGTCACTACCTTTGACTACCTTCATTACATCAATAGCCCTCCCTTACTCTTCTTTTCCTGTTGTGTTTTGGTTATTTGTCTATTTCTGTGGCCTTTTAGTGAACTTTGAAGAGTTTGCTTTACTGCTGCTGTCAGTGTCGTCTGTACGTTTCATAAACAATCATAGAAACCGTTTAGAAGAAGAAGAAGAAGAAGAGATCTTTTCTATAGCGCCTCTCAAGACAAAAATCACGAGGCGCTTCACAAAAACAAAAAATGTAAAAATATAAAAAAGAATTTAGAAAATGATTAAAAATATATTTAAAATGAGTTAAAAATAGACAATTGTGATAAAAATGTAAAGAAAGAGAGAGAGTGAATAGATAAGAGGGAAATCAGTGGATCCTGAGGAAGGTGGAATAGGTGGGGAGAGCAGAATAAAGAGAGAGGGGTGAAGAAGGTCACACAAAAACCAGCTTGAACAAGTGAGTCTTCAGCTGCTTTTTGAAGGAGACCACTGAGTCCACTGATCCCAGGCTCAGGGGGAGAGAGTTCCAGACTCTGGGGGCCACAGCAGCAAATGATCTGTCACCTTCGGTCTTTAGCCTGGTGCTGCACAACCAGTAGGCTTTGATCACTGGACCTCAGGGACCTGCCGACTTCTTAGTCCCTACACCCCCAGTTTAATGTCCTGCAGATGGGAACATCTAAGGCCTTGATGTATTTTATAAACTTTATCTGATGTATTCTTTGAAACTGTCTTTCTCTTGCTTGAGCTGGCTTGTTCTTGGTCAGTGTGCTATTTTAGGGAGCATGCACGCCTGCCTGCCTCTGGCTATAGCGACATCATGAAAAGCGCCGCGGCACACACACCTGGCCCGCCGGCTGCCTCTTTGGTCTGCCTCACCTTTTGTCAGCACCATGTTAATGAAGGCCCTGTCAGTGTCCACTGCTTGCACACCGGGGCGCCTTTTAATGAGTTCGCTATTTGATCAATATAGACAACCGGCATGAACCTTTTTATTTAATCCCTCACGGAAGATGCTACCTTGCTCTTGTATGCATGTTCACAAATGTGTGTGGAGCTAAAGAGGTGGTGGACAAGAAGGAGGGGGCTGGTCAGCTGATTAGAGCCAGTTTATAATAAAAGGGGGAGGGTGGTTGTCTTTTAGAAAACGCTAAAGAAAAGAAAATTATTATTTTTATCCCCCACCTCTCTTCCTTTGCACCCAAGTGAGTCGTGTCTCTCCCTTTTCAGGGGGAGATGAAAGCAGCCGGGCGCGGGGCTTCCAACAAAAAGTGCCAAGCGATCACAAACAAACCTTCAGATGAATCACATCAAAGGCGATGCCCCAATTGTTAGCCCTCTCGTATTTGCGGAAAATTGGCTCATTAAGGGCAAAAAATGACATTGTTTACATTAGCCGGGACCCTGATTAGCGCCAGCCATGTTTGTTGTGTCGCCCTGCCGTCCGCTTACCAACAGACCACTTCAGCTGCTCTGCACAATCGTTGCTTTGAAGGCTTTCTTTCTGTGGGAAAAAAGGACGTAGAAGGAGAGAGGACAACAACAACAACAACAAAAACAGAGAGGAGATATATACACACCCAAACACACACCATTACGGTTCCTAACCCACACAAACGGACATGATAGCTGGCCCTTTCTATCCCTGCCTCTCTTCTCTCCCCCACTTATTGGCTTTTCTCTCTTTAGCACTAATTAGGTTGCTTGTGGAAATAAAGGTGATAGGAGAGGACAGTTGGGCCAGTGATGAGTCTGTTTGTGCTGTAATTGCATTGATAAAGAGGGTGGTGTTGTCGGCGGCAAAGTAGAGAAAGGAAAGCTCAACAATGAAAGAGCTGGGGGCTTCCTCTTTGTGCAGCGGTTTGTGAAAAGAACACCTTTTGTGGAGCGACGCTTTTGTAAACGGACATGATTTCTAATCTGTGGAAAGTGCTATGTGTTTTAGATGGGCGAGTGCGTGGTTTTGATCTCATAGATGTAACGTGTAAGGGTCCTTCTGCCTTCTTATCGTCCACTTGAACTCTCGATTTAACTCTGTCCCAGCTTCCTTCTTGTTTTTACCATCAGCCTAGCAAACCCTGCTATGTATGTAAATTTATAGTCTGGCCACAGTTCATAGACAGAGGCCAGTCATACGGGCAGAATCTGTCTGTCTTTCAAAGCGTTTCTGCACGCAGTTGAGCAACGCTGGGATCAACCAGAGCAACGAACAATGTGACGTACTCATAGTGACGGGAAATCAGTCATTGGGATAGTCTGCAATACACCGTCAACGAAGTAGAAGTGTTTATTCCCGATGTCTGAAAGAAAGTCTAAATCATCCAAAGTCAAGGCCAATGACATTCCAGCCTAGCACTCCTGAGACAACGCCGTCTTTGTTTTTTTTTTTTGCCATTATCGTAAAACACAAATTAAGCCTGTCCAACGTCTCTCTAAACATAGAGCGCTGTGATTGGCTGGGCCTACCCTCAGCCGAGCCAGTGGTCGACCTGCTGAGGCTACAGGGGAGCGTAGATAGGCCAACATGAAAAGTGAAGTCTTTTGCTACTGCTGCGATTTTCTGGGCCAGCTGATAAAGTGGCGATTAGTTGCTACTGTCAACTTCATGCTTTTACTTTATTGGTGTAGTTTTTATGCTGCGTGATTCAGAGACTTTCTGACAAACTTCTTGTAACAAGTTCCCTCAAAGAATGCTTAAGCTATTAGCATTCCGCTTGTTCCGGCGGTCGTGAGAGACCGAGATGGTGCCTGACAGAAAGAAAAAGTAGATGGAAAGAAGACCCGAGGAATCAAACTTCCAAGTTATGGGTGAACAGGTCAAGCTGCATCGCTAACGACAGCCACTGACCCAGAGCTCGCCCCGCGTTACCCTTCACCTTCCTCGGCTCCCCAGGCCACCTCACCTTTGCCCTGGGATAGAAAAAGAGTCTGAGCTAGAAGTGGGGGAGGAATTGAGGGAAGAATGGAAAAGGCCTCCCCCTCAAAATAATGATAACCGTAGAGATCTGGTCACCGTCCCCTCTGATGGCCCCTGGACACTCAGCCCCATGGCCTCAAGGTCAGCCCAGCGCATTATACCTCCTCTCTCCGTCTGAACTCTCTGACTTCACATTTAAATACCCACCACTCTTTTTTCCTCCATAAATTTCCCTCTTTTTCTGGCTTGCTTCATTTCCTTCACATTTCTCCTTCCATACACCTCATTTTCTTCCCTACTTTCCCAGAACTCCTCCCTCTCTCCGTTTTGTCTTTTGCATTTCATTTGAACAGCCTCGGTGCTGTGTATGCATGTGTTTGGGCGCCATAATTACCATTTAGAATACTAGCAGATCTCTAAGGGAGAGAATCCAGGTTTGCCAACTCTAAAGCATTATGGGAGCTGTTTGGTTTGTGTTTAGCTGCCCTTGGTTTGCTGTGCTGATGAATCAGAATTTCCTTGACTTTTGACCATCTTTGTCCCCAGGAGGGAGGCGAAGAGGGATAAAAGAGCACCGACTGACTTCCATTTACCATTTAAGCACTCAGATGGAAAATATAAACTGGTAGCAGCAGGAAATACTAAAATCATTGGTATTCTGGGCCTCTTGCATTTGAATTCATGAAGATGTGTTTCTGCCAAACCCCTTGACTGAAATGCTTAAGAAAGTTTCACACAAAAAATATATTCAGATGTTGGTAACGCTTTGTTTCACCAATTTTTATGGACTTTTGTTTTTTTTTCTTCAGTAGATACCCAAACAAACTTGTTAGATATAGACAATGAATGTAGACAGCTGTGATGTCATTTAGGACCTTGTAAGTCATAATTGGAATAAAACAAAAACAGCTCAAGTGCACCCGTTTCAGGAAGTAGAAGTCAGCTGGTGGAGGAAGTGACAGAAAACAGCAGATTTTGCAGTTTTAACCCTAACACTAACCCCAAACCACCAAATGGCTCCTGAGTACAGCACACTTTATGGAGATTACAAATGGGACTTTAACTTTATAATCAGAAATAATCATTAAAACAATATTTTACAGTATTCCACACCATTTAAGACTCATTTAGGAGCTTTTGACCACATTTTATTATTATTTCTTCATGACAAACAACACCAAAGTGATTTTTTGACTTCACACGCATTTTCCCGTCTCAGCTGTGAAGTATACTGTTTAAGGGAGCCGGCCTAGTGGGGGACTGCATTAGGAAAGGGTTGTGTCCTGCTTATGTGACAAGGGACCATCTGTGACCTCTTGGATGATAACTGCAATCCGGGGTCACAGACAGCTGCAGAGGGGTAGACAGAGGTGTGTGTGTGTGTGTGTGTGTGCGCGCGCGTGTGTGTGTGTGCGACTACAAAGCTTCACAGTGTTCCCATTCTCTCCGTCTCAACCTGTTCATGTCACTGCTATCAGTTTAAATGGAACATTATGCAAAACGGAGATGATTTTAGCTTTAGGGGGTGTGTGATAGAGAAAACTGCAGGTTAATGTAGAAGAATGAAAAAACGAGATCTTTTAGAGTTGGAGGAGAGGGTTTGAGCCTTAGTGTAAGGTTATAGGCTTGGTGAGAGGTGTGGGGGGTATAAGAGGGTTAATAAAACTGACAAGTGAGTGTTTCATTCTATCTAAGCCACCCTCCTAGACAGGTAACTCACTTAGAGGATTCGCTGAATGAGGAAGTCAGGCTATTGGGAAGGATCGTCACTCCCGTGTCTGTCTCAATATAAGCCAGAGGCGACACAGGACCCCAGGGTCCAGCCTTCCCATATAAAAGCCCACCCGAGAGCCGGCACAATAAAGTCCACTCAACCTGATGCAATATACCACAAAGAGATTTTCCTGAAAAACTTGATTTAAGTCGGAAAGAAATTGAAAGTTATTTGCAAATGGCGACTTCCTAAATTCATCTACCCCAGGTTAACTTAGGAGAGTCGTTTATATAAGATTGACTGTTATCTACAAGCTAAACGGATTTGGTTTTACCTGACTCAAAAGAAAAAGTTATTGGAAAAACATTTTCCTGAACCTCTGAGCTGTTGAAGGGGGAAGCAGACTTTCCATTTCCGTTCATAGACACTTGTGAAAGGAAATCAATATTTATAAATGCTGAAAATCTCAGATGCCCTATACGTTTATCTTGTTTTTACCACGACTCGTATATAAGGCTTAGGATAATGTGATTTTCTTAAAATTTCTGTTTTATTTTCAGTTTAAAAAAATTCTCAGACTGCATAAGCTGAAGCCATTTATTGATTTAACTCGAGCTAAACCAAGACTGTATTCTGTGGACACTTTTTAAAACACAAATGCATTTTCAAGAACTTTTAGTAGTAAATCACTTTAATTTGATAATAAAAATAGTCAAATGCTACATGCTTTAGTCGACTGTCCTTTTAAGGCTCAACATGTGATGTTTTTATGCCTAAAGCATCAAAAAGCAATAAAACTAACACAACTCGTATTCCAATTTAAAATGTTACAAACCATTCAGCTCAAAAATGACATAAATGAACATAAAAAGTCAGTGTCTTGGATATTTAATTGTAAACAAAAAAAAAAGATTTTAATTGAAACCATTTTTTACTAAGTTTTTATTAAAAGCAAACTTCCATCTAATTCTAAATTAATCAACTAGTTCTAATTTCAGTTAGAGTAATTTTGTGTATTTTTGTGTTATTCCTTTTTAAATACCTCATATTATTCTGTCAAATGTGTTTCCCCTTGCCTGAATAATTATTTGCGCTAATCAAACCTGTAATCTTCTTCGGAGCGTGGAAGTAAAAGCAATAGAGTAATTTCTATGGAAGCGATGCAAAGAACTAAACATTGGCGCGGCCTACACTAGTTTTAGGGTGGCTACGAAATCACGGACTGATAGTGACCTAGCTTTGTTGCTACTGGACTCGTAAGCAAAAACGTTTTTATTCCTGCAGATTTCTTTTTACTTTGTAGCTTATTTAGTATCAGTTGGCTTATTTTAGAGTTAGCTTGTTGTTAGCACTAGCTACATCAGGCTGCGGCAGGAATGGTTACGACTGCTGTAATATATTTAACCAGTAGGAGGGAGAAGCCACGAAATTTAGTGTTGCTTTAATTCTGTCAATTTTAAAATATTTGCATAGAAAGACATATAAGCAACCAAAACAAGCCTTTCTACAGTGGTTGCTGATTTCCATGTTATTTGGGGTGAATTATACAAGCCACAGCAGAGAGACCTTAGAGGCCTGATGACACAGGGTTCAAATCATTTCTCTAGAGTCTAATCTTAATGCTGTCATGCATGATAAACATTTCAAAATAAAATATTTGTATTGATACGTGGTTTTCGTAACCCCCCAGCACCAATACCTTAAAGAACAAGTTACCCCCTACCCGAGCCTTCCTCCACTCCCACTTCCTGTTTGAAAAACGCAACAAATGCTGTTGCCAGGCAGACCAACAGGGCGGAGCAACTCACACACACACACACACACACACACACACACACACACACACACACACACACGCACGCACGCACGCACGCACGCACACGCACGCGCACGCGCGCGCACACACACACACACACACACACACACACACATACATACATACACACACACACAGGCTCACAATGACATTGTGACATCATAATGTACCAGTTGACATCATAGTGTACCTCTTAGCCAATTGCGATGGCAGATTTAAATTCAAATGGAGTGCAGAGGTTTTACCTGAAGAGGGCAAAACACTGGCAGTTAAGGCAGAATGTAAACATTTTAACTAAGATGCACTTAAGTGCCAAATTATTGACTACACATGTCTACAGCACGATTAGACACAGATTTATATAGTTTATCAGCAAAAAAAGTTGATATAGGGGTGACTTGCTCTTTAAGTTCACCTTCTAACATTTGTTTGCCACGCCATCACCATGTCTCTAATAGGTCAAGACAACAACATATGTTCAAAATCTGATTTTTCAAAAGTAATCTTAAAATTATTTAATTGTTAACGGAACAAGATATAAAACTAGAAGACTTTTAATAAGGGAAAAGTTGGAAATCACAGAAACCTTCAAAGATGAGTCTAATTCAGCATTTAATATTTGAATAATT
This sequence comes from Nothobranchius furzeri, assembly GCF_043380555.1. NCBI lineage: Eukaryota > Metazoa > Chordata > Actinopteri > Cyprinodontiformes > Nothobranchiidae > Nothobranchius > Nothobranchius furzeri. Next base: position 70,131,189 of record NC_091745.1, read on the forward strand.
AGGAATAAAATACAGATTATTTGGTCCACTATCCATTATGGCACGACTGGGGTTTGAAAACTGCTTCATGCTGGTTAAAAGTCAGCCATAAATGTCTCCACAACTGCCACATTAACAATGCAGTTCTTGTTAAAAAGTAATTTAGACTTGAGGCCAAGGCTTTCAGCACAGTTTGTGTTTATGAGGCTTGAGAGGACCCCTGGGGTGTGTTAATACTTTGTGTATCATTATTGCAGAGGTTAACAATTATTCTCCTCCTTCAAATGAGGGGCACTGACCCTAATATGAGGCCACTTAACATCCGTAATAAGAGGATAATTGGCCAATGATTATGGTCTTGCCCCTCCCGCACCTTCTACTGCCAGTTAATTGTAATAGATTACCCGTGTATTAGTTACATTTTTCATTTCTGAAGGTGAAGCCCATTGAGTAAATCTGAAAACGTATTCCAACAATTACCAATAAACACGGGGTGGTAAGTACTTTAGATAATATCTCAAATCCTCCCTCTCTATCGTATTTTCTTTTACGGTCAACGCTCCACTTCCTCGTCTGCGCGGTTCACTGATGACTGTCGTAATTGCGTGTTCACGAGCTCAATTTCCCTCGAGGGGTTCCTAAATTAAAAGAAGTCTTCCTTCATCTCCCTTTTTCCTCCAGCACCCTGTTTAACACACTCACACACACACACACACACACACACACACACACACACACACACACACTCGCACGCACGCACGCACGCACACACACACACACACACACACTCCTATGTGAACCTGCTCCAGGGATGCCATGCTTATTTGAATGGAACTTTCTTGTCTTTTTTTTCCCTTCTTCCTCTTCAAGCCAGTTGTCACTAATGAATAAATAAAACACATACAAGCAGTGGATTGACTTTCATGCATGACTGCACTGGCTTTGATGACAACACCCTCCACCCCCTCCACTTTGCACCTCCCACCTCCTCTTCTTCAGTCGTATATACAAGCTGCTGAGGACGGTCACTCTCGTTTCGGTTAGGCTGCTCTTAAACCTTTGTTTGTATGCAGATTACGCATAATTCGGAGTTTACAACGCTTCCCATGGAGGTCAAATACCTGTAACGGCAAAGAAATTATGGTTTATTTGAGGTAAATATAAAGTGACTTATGAAACAGCTATAAAGTTTCAGTTAGGAAGGAGATCTTTTTATCAATATCCGGTACACTGATACTGTCTAACTCTTAAATTCTGATGCCAATATGAACCTATAAAGTCTGGTTTAAATTAATTGGTTTATTAATTGAAATTATCAGTAATACATTTTATATGAAAGCATATGTTTAACATAATTCAAATTATTAAGCATTAGCAGCATTGCCTTTTCATTTTCAAAATGCAACCGCCACTTGAGACTCAGAAGTAAAATAAGCTTCCATAACTTTAACCCTCTCAGGCTCAAAATAAGTTTTGATAAAAGGACGAACAACTAAGTCCTTCAGGGGTACTTCTGAGTTAAAAAATGCTCATGAAATACGTATGTGGAGTAACCAGGTAGGTAGGTTTTAACTGTTGCAAATCTGCAACGCCTGCCTCCAGAGGGTTAAAGGTAGTGGCCAGACTCAGCATTAAAACTGTAGAACTACAGTATAACTACACTTTACCATCTATATAAATATGAGCTGAGTTCAGTTTTTCATTTTGTTAAGGAATTTAGTCATAAATCATTACAGAAAATCAAAATTTTCTCCTCCAGGCAGTGGAGAACTGTGATTTGCATACGTCACTCACACACATCATACTAGGTAGCTGCTGTTGCTAGCATGGCAAATCAGTGTATTTTGTTTACTATTGCGTTCCTAATTGAAACAGAAAATTGCATTTACAGCTGCAGCTAAAGGTCTGAGCCATATATCCGTGCCCTACACGTATTTTTTAACTAACATAGGTTTGTTCTAGAATAATAACCTACGTCTATAAATCCATTTAGAACCGCACCGGTACTTCTGGACTCCAGCAGGCGAGTCCAGTTAGCATGACTGCCGCAGCACTAACCGTGTTAGCTCCGGTAAAGAATAAACAAGTAATTTGTGAAAGCTACAACACACACACACACACACACACACACACACACACACACACACACACACACACACACACACACACACACACACACACACACACACACACACACACACACACACACACACACACACACACACACGCACGCGCACACAGATATAATCTAAAAGATGATCCCCATTTCTCAACAATAGATCCTCCTACAGGACCGGTAGAACCTCCGTGTCATCCTGGATTAGAACACAACGATTCAAGCTAGCGAGTTAGCATCAGAAAGATTTTTTCTGGTAAGCAATCTGTTAAACATTTTCCCATGTTAAATCAATAAATACATATAGCGGTAAAGCTGGCAATACTTTATTTTACTCATCTGTAGATTATTGAATTATATTGGGACAATATGATGGAGCTAATCAGCTGAGAACTTAGCTGAAAGCTACCGGAGGAGCACAGACATGAAATATTTAACAGACTTTAACAAACTGTACCGATTTTGGTTCAGAAGATAAACAGAATCCTCCCCGGTGTCCTAATTGGGCCGCGGTTTTTCTGAGTGAAACAGTCCAAAGCATATCTGCACATCCGGTGTCGGTACAGGATCTGCTCGGGTGCAGGATCGTCTCGGGGTCCTTCGACTGCAGATGACGTCAAAGTGGTTGATTGGCTGAACATGAAGCTTACGGAAGTTACGTTATCACGTTATGATTTTGATTGGTCAGAACAAACTTGCGGTTGTAGTCCTGTAGTCCAAAATCAACACTTTTTGGAGAAAATATGTTTGAATTTCTAAAGGAAATGTAAAATATAAGCAAATGATAAACGGTGACCCTCAAAAGCTCTTGGTGTTGATGAAATGGGGCAAAATAAAATATAAGAACTTTATTGAAAGACACCAAGCTATACTTTGAGTCAAAGAATGTATTTAGACAACAACTAAGGAAATAGACGGACTCCACATTAATACAAACAGATATGGCTTCACATATAAGAACTGTTCTATTGTTTGTCAGTCCGATGTTGGTTTTATGCAGTTTCACATTCTTTACAAAACAACGATAATATGGTGTTTTATTAACAAATTACAATTATAAAGAAAATATTTAGGTGTTAACAAACAAGAATTCATTAACAAAACTGCTGATGTCTTTCCAAAACGTATGTGTGAAAGCCGAGTAGATTTGCAGTAATGTGACGTCATCGGCGGTCGAAGGACCCCGAGCCGATCCTGTACCGACACCGGTTCTGATATCCGGCTGCAGGGCACGGAGTTCAGTAGAACTTCTCCGGTAATCCAATATCCGTTCTTGTCGCCTTATCCCAGAGAAAAAAAAACCCCAAATCTGACGACTAGTAGAGGCTTCAGAAGCTAAATCTGACTGATGACACATTGTTCTCTGCTAAAACGCTAACGCAGAAACATCGGAGTCAGGCGTTGTTTACTACAGCTGTTTCAGCAGAGCTCCTTGTGAAACGTCACCAGCTGCCCAGGGCTTAGACCGGAAGTTAGTCTCTGTTTTTCCTGCGCCAGTAAAAAAACATCAGAATTTCTCTAAATTCCAGCCGTGAAAATCCAAAAACCTTTTTCATCTGAGGTTTTAATACTTCTTCACACATGCCGTTCAAAGGAATTTTGCCTCTGGCCGATATCTTTAAGGGAACTAGTTCAGTCAGTTTCCAGTCTTTCTGCAGCAGGCTCCATTCACAAGGAGCTGAATAGGCAAAGGCTTTCTTCCCAAGCAAATGGGACAGAGAGCAACAGCTGATCATTGGACCTTAAAGAGTAGGAGTCAACATTTCTGTGTGTGATTAAAGAGCAAATATAAGAAGGCAATAATCCAAGCATTGCCTTGTTTATATAAACATACCAATAACCCTGCCTTCTAGTGGCCAGCGACTGCCTTCCCACTCGTGAGTACAGATTACAGTGATGAGTCTCTACATTTGGTGATAAACCTCAAAGACACAAGATAAACCAAATCCAGCTTTTGTAGAGCAGTAAAGGAAGCATTCATATTAAAAAGATCACCATAATCTAACACGGATAAAAAAGTAGCAGCGGCAAGACGCTTTTTTGCTTCAAAAGACAAACACAACTTGTTACGGAAGAAAAAGCCAAGCTTAAGTTTTAGTTTCTTCACCAGTTTTTCTATGTGTGGTTTAAAAGTACTATAAGTGAGTCATCAATCACGCATCTAGGTACTTGCATTCATGAACCACTTCTATAATATTGGTTGGTTGATCGTCCATCAATTTTCCTCTGCTTATCCAGGATCAGGCTGCAGATCAGGCTGCAGGGAAAGCAGCCTAAGCAGAAGCCATTCTTACAAAACAATGCCGTTAGTTTGCCGCAACACTGAAGCAGCATCAGGGAGCTTTAGGTTGTTTATAAGTGGTCAGACTGTGGTGGTAATGTTGCTCAGTCGTGTCCTTTTCACAAAAGATTACGCAATGGTGGGATAAAGCGGGTATGGGGGCGGTCTAAGCACTGACGCGGACTTCCGTTTATCATAACTTGCTTTTTTATTGTAATCGAAGCCACGTTCAGTAGGTTTTTATGGCAAGCCGCTCCTAAAGGTGTCTGTCCCACAGTCCTTGTGCCGTCTCCGGTGATCTGACCTCCAGCTCTAACAGAGAAAAGCTTCAGCAGCTCTGCATCGCTCCAGATGATCATCTCAGCTGATTCTATTTACAAAAGCAAACCTTCTGGCCCGTGTTTACTTTTATTTTCAATATAGTTGCCGGTCGGAGCTCGGCAGTAACTCCCCACGTCATCATGACACCCCCCTCTCATTTATAAGACAGGTAATTACTACATTAATACTACCAAGTGAGAAGGAACGAATGCCGCAAAATTCGCACATCATCATTCTGGCATGGCGCGTTTATAAGACACACCGTTGCGGTAATATTACTCTGATTTAACGGTACAGTGTTTCTTGTAAAAAGGGCTAGGGAGGCCCAGACTTCTCTCTCCTCAGCCTCTTGGGCCAGCTTGTACGTCTCTGTCAGCAAGCTTGTGTTCACACATACTGATGGAGATGTTTTCCATTTAAACTTCTGAAGCAATTCTCTGCCAGGACAGCAGAGGGCGTAGCGCTTTTCGGATGTATCCTGCCATCAATGTAATCACGTCTCTAGTGTGTCTATATTGTACTTATGTATTTCAGAGACTTTTAAACATGGAGACATTTTTCCTCCACTTCTCCATTCAGACACCACCTCTAAACTCACATTCCCCGTAATTACATGAATAAAAAGTTTTCTGCATATCTTTCTACCATCAGTCACAAATGTATAAACATTTATATCATCAGACTTTTACTGCAAGACGTTCTTCAATCTGCTCCGTGTCTGTCGCTAGACATGCTCGGTCCTCGTTTTATTTTGCGAGGGGGAATGGCGGTGCTGTTGATGAAGTTAAAGGAAGGGGCATCCTGACCAATCACAGGCTTTCGACAGATATTCAGAAAAGTGGGCTTTACCCCGTCTGTCCCCGTGAGCCTGTTGGAGAGCTTTTTTAAACGGATAATGGCGTTGCATGTCTCCGTACCGACGCAGATGGAGAAGCATAAACTAGCCTTTAGTGACCTACTTCCAGGGGAGGCAGTTTCCAGATCAGAGACTAGCTTCAGGGGGAGGAGAAATGCCTGTTGATGCTCTTGGGCTACTTTCTCAGATGTCGTCCTGAAATAGAATTAGATAAAATTGAAGCAGAGGCAGGAAGGTTTGGTGGTATTTCTCATGAGTAAATGACAATGTCACATGGTAAAAAGCTCAAAAAGTTAATTTTTCATGAAATGGAACCACAATGTAAGACGGAATTGACAGAATGCAACATTCAGTCTTTGTTTTGTCAGTTTTAAGTTGAACCGTTTTTTCCTTTATTACCGACAGAGGCCTCTCTTCTGTCCCGACCGCATTTACAATAATAAAATTACAACCTCTGCAACTTGTTTGGTTCTTTTCTATGATGGCAGCCAGTACCTCAATCTCGCTGTCAATAATGTTTTTTTTTTTGGGAATGCATGGATTCCCACTGTAGCGTTATGGATTTATGCTCTTTTATGAAAGAGAAACCATGCTACGTATTAATTCGGAATATTAATTTTTAATAAATCAATAACCAAATTTTATATTGTTCAGAAGACTCAAAGGTTGTTTTCATCCATAAACTGCCGATAATATCTGAGTGTCTGTGTTTCAGTTCAATGAGGAAACCAGTTTGACGTTTAAAAGTTTTAATTCTTCAAATTAAACTAATGATTTTGAAATTGACAAACAGGAAATACAATCAACATTGATAACTTTGTGGGACAATCTTTTTAACAGTTGATATGCTGTTAATGCTCAAATAGAACTTCTGTAGGTGAATGAAGATTGAGAGTGATATGATGTGATTATGGATGCGTGTGGGTGCCAAGTGTAGTGAGAATTGAACATGAGATGAGATGAATGCATGTGTGCATCTGATGTTGCTTCAGGAAGAAACAGGTGTCTGAGTGAAGTGATGGTTTGAATAAACTTAGGTTTAGTGGAAAAGATGCATCAAAACGCTATCTGTCGTGTTTTGCCTCACCGAAAATCGGACCCTCTGTTGGACCCGGGACGTCACCTTAGGATGTTTCATCCAGGTCACCTTGGCTGGCAAAGAAGACAAAGATGCGCTGCGACCCGGTCCAGAGTTGCCCCTCGGTACACGTTGATGGTAAAGCGTTTTGTCGACGCGCTTTCTTAAGTTAATTCACTCAGAAATCAAAAGACTCGGTAATGAGTCTGCGTTAGAAGTTGCGGTTCAGCTATTCTGCCTGGCGTGGCAGAAACAGCGTGAGAGAAGGGGGGAAGAACGAGCCAACAGGCTCTGCCCCCCCTTTGGTTTTCAGGTCTGTTCTCTCTCGTTGTCCAACACGAACTGAATCATAAGACTGAAAACTTACCAAAAACCTTTCTCTTCTCAAAGCAAACGTGCGTCATCAAATGTGTCTGGAGTTTACTGTGAGCAGGTGTGTGTGGATGTGTGTGAATGTTTGTGCTTGAGTGTGTGTGAAGGTCAGTAACAAACATTCTCAACATTATTTAAGAATGGATTCATTAAACCATTATAATTACCCCAAAGCTAAATAGTCATTCATTTGATTAATCACATTTATAATGAGCAAAATGATAATGGTTACTTTAACATTAAAATCAAGAAAAAGAAGTTTAAACTTTATGTTTTGACTTGGTCTGGGTACAACTCATGTAAACACATCTTCTGGTAGACTGCAGGTGGCAGATGTTATGGTTTCCTCCCAGACTCGCTGGCGTTCAGGTCTTAATCTGTGGGTGAAAGTTCTCAGCGACCCAGCTTTGACACAGCTGAGTCCAACACCCCCATTGTGACAGAAAACCCATATTTCCTCACGTTACACCACCATGAGCTGAGGACGTGGAGTGACCAAATATGGTTAATTGAGGCCGTTTCCTAATGTAAAGGACTGCGAATGGACACGAGCACCTGGATACGCACAGGGGGGATTTATCAACAGTTGATTGTGGAGGAACATGCGTACGAGTGGCCGTCACATGTTTCATGAATCAGGATTTTGGCCATTCGTATGAACATTTAACATATTATTTGTAGGAAGGAATATAGAACAGTTTCTACGAACGTTTCACTTTTTAGCGTCACAAATGAATCTAGCCGCTGAATTTTGGACCAGTTGAAGCCTCCTAGTGAGACCTTACAAAGCCGGGCATATGAAGAGCTGCAATAGTCAACCTAAAGACCTGAGTTTGGAAACCAAAAGACATCCTGGAAATTCAATGATCAGTTGTTATGATGCTCTATCCCAAATAATCCCGATAGCATGCTCCTGTATGTGTTGGTTTAACATAAAAATTTAGTTTTTCAGCTTTTTATGAACAAATTCAGTCAAATGTTTTAAAAAGAATAGCAAGGTGATTCATTTGAAGATAGTTTTGTATTTAAATGTGAGGATTTAGCTCTTTTTTTCTGCAGCCAGCAGTTTATTCCTTCTCTGAACAGCAAAAGGCCGAGGGATCTTGGCACTAATTAGCTTGTAATGGTATCATAAATTACGGACAAATCAAGATGCTGCATCAGACAGACATTTTAATGAAAATTTGTAATGGGTCACCTCTCGAGGCCTGAGGGCTGAGGGCTATCCATCACATCAGAGTCAGCAACAGGACCGGATCCACAGACTGGATTTTTATTTCATCTCCTTCTTCAAGTGTTTGATTGCTTTGTCATATTTTAGATCATCACCCTGACAGAGCTGGCACCAGTACGCCAATGAAGAAGTCATTTCCCCCCACCCAGCTTCATTACATCACCTTGCATCATGTCTAAACGCGTGCATAAATAAAGCGTCACATACACATGCCCTCACCCCGCACGTGTGCTGCTTTACATGCAATGATGCGTGATTGATTTTTTTTTACCCACAAGAGGTGTCTGTCAACCAGGAATCTTTTGAAGACTTGAACATAAATCCCTGAAAAGGATAATCGTACGAAATCATTGTGGGACGTATTGATGTTTCTTTTGTCCCTCTGTGCAAGATACGATAAGGTTCTGGCCACGTCTGCCAGATGAGCGTCAGAGAATCATTAGCAAAGCTGATTTGATTTACGTCCTGTGTAGATGGGGCCACCCAAATGATCTGCCTCGCCGTGGCCATCATCAATCACCGCCAACCAGAGGGCACGGCAAGCATGCACGGGTAGGAGAGCTGGGTGGCAGACCAAATAGCCCACAGGGGTGTGTGCACATGTTGGCATTCGTTTACACAAATGTATACGCTATTTAAATGTTTGGGTTTGTGTAAATGTGTGTACTTTTTGGTTATTTCTAATTGTTTCTGTAGCTATGGAATTAAATATTATAGGAACTAATATTAAGTATGGGTGTGTAGTGTCCTGATTGTTTGCTACTTGAATGCCATGACCACTATCTGCAACCAAGGTCTGCAGAACAGCATCTCTGAACCCCAACATGGAGCACCTTAAAGAGCAAGTCAACCCCAAATCAGGGGCGGATTTAGGACTGAAGACGATCCGGGGCTTAACACACACGTGCACATGCGCGCGCACACACACACACGTGACATGCACTAGTCAACATCATATATATTTGTCTTGTACCACATAATTTCTAATTTGAAGCTACATATTAAGCATATTCCGGGCAGAGTATTGTTCCTGTTAGTGTTTAGTGTGAGATGATAGTAAACATTCCCGTTCTTTCTCCAACAACTTTACCTGATAGTAAGCTAACTTTAGGCAAACCAGCAGCACAACACATATTTTCAAATAGGACTCACAAACCTGAGTCAACACCAGTCTCATCAAAGCTGGGGTTCTGTTGCGGTACTTTTGGTCTAAAAAACGCCCTTATGCCCATCTTTACATTTGCGTTTCAGGCAGAGACTGTAGAAGAAACCAGGCACTGCAGAAGAAGCCGGCTGCTGAAGGGCTTCTTCTTCAGTGGTGAGGCTCAGGCAGGCTGTATACAAACTACTGCCAGCTGCTCCCTCTCTGTTGGACTTTGGTACTGCATGTTACTTCCACGTTTTAGATCCGGGGCTTTTCATAAAACATTCGGGGCTTGAGCCCAAGAAGCCGGGCCTAACGCCGCCCCTGCCCAAATCAACTTTTTTTTGCTGATAAACTATATAAATGAGTGTCTAATTGAGCTGTAGACACGTGTAGTCAATAATTTTGCACTTTAGTGCATCTTAGGTAAAATTTAAATATTCTGCCTAAAACTGTCAGTGTTGCGCTGTCTTCAGGTCAAAACTCTGCACATTAGAATTTAAATCTGCCATTGCTGTTGGCTAAGAGGTACATTATGATGTCAGCTGGTTCATTATGATGTTACAATGTCATTGTGAGCCTGTGTGTGTGTATTTGTTAGCGGCTCCGCCCTCTTGGTCTGCCAGGCAACAGCATTTGTCGCATTTATCAAACAGGAAGTGGGAGTGAAGTAAGACTCTAAGGGGGTGACTTGTTCTTTAAAGCCGGTGGAGTACAGTGGTCAAAGACCACAACGGTAGCCAATTCAAACTGGCTACCAAAAACTGGGTGGGAATAGACTAGAATAGCATCAGCTGGTCTGATGAATCTTGATTTCTGCAGAAACATTGAGACGGTTGGGTCAAAATTAGGTCAGAATGAAAAATGGATCCATTCTACCTGAATAGTGAATGCTGCTGGTGGTGTATTGGTGTGGAGCAGAGGTACTCAACAGGGCAATCATGACCATAAATAATCCTGGTAATAGCCACGCCACCAAAAGACAAAAGTCCTAAAAAAACAGCTAAATGCTTGTGGTTTTTTAAGTTTGTGGTCGATGCACCACTCCATCGCTCAAACACCAAGCTTCTGCACCCCCATGGTGAAGCCGCTGGTAGATCTGCTCATTTCAAAAATAACTTGCAAGGTGAAAGGGTGTGGGCACTGTGGAGGATTTAGTGCTGGTACTCTTTGGGCTCTTCAGTATTAATATTTAACCACCACAGCCTACCTGAGTATTGTTGCTGACCATGTCTTCCCTTTATGACCACCGTTCACTAATCCTCTGATGGTTACTTTCAGAAGGATAAAGCACATCGTCACAAAGCCCAGATCAAGTTCGCTGGAATTCAACGGCCACCACAGTGACCAGATCTCAGTCCAGTCCAGAACCTCTGAGATGTGGTGGAAGGAGAGATTTCTAATCAAATACTCAAACCAATACCCGGTGGGATCAATAACACAAAGATGGTAAAAGAGGATCCAACCCAGTTCTAACAAAGTTTATCTAATAAAGTAGCCAGTGAAGCAGGAACTATGGACCAAGAACTAGACAGCAAGACAAGGGCCTAATTCAGATCATATGTTTTTAGCAAGGATTTCTAATATTAAGGCTGATATTGGCATTAAAATGGAGTATTGGAAATGATCGTTATTGGTTTTTACTTTTTTTTATGGCACAAATTTTGCATATCATGTACATATACATAAAAATCTTCAGTTACTTCTCCCCTCACTCAAAATGTCAAACAATGACCGATTCAATGTTTAGTTTTGAGAAATGCTTGTTTGCTTGGTACAATCGCACATTTGTAAAATGAAGTTGTCACTTTTTGCACAGGTAATGGTCAAAGTTTCTGTGTAAAAGACTGACGTGTTAGTTTTTATGAGAGGAGGGGTGCATGCATTGGTATCGGTTGATATCAGCATTGGACATTCTGAGCCATATATTGGTAATAAAGCGGGTAGCACAGTGGTGCAGCGGTTAAAGATGGTGCCTTGCAGCAAGGACGTCCTGGGTTCGCATGCCGACGTGGGGTCTTTCTGCATGGAGCTTGCATGTTCACCCTGTACATGCGTGGCTTTTCTCCTGGTATTCCGGCATCCTCCCACAATCCAAAAACATATTGATTGGTCTCTCTGAACTGTCCTTAGGTGTGAGTGTGATTGGTTGCTAATCTTGTGTCCCTGCGTTCCCCTGTGATGGACTGGCAACCTGTTGAGGGTGTACCCTGCCTGCATGCCTGAAGACTGCTGGAGATAGGCTCCAGCTCCCCATGACCCTAGGTGGACAAGCGGCTTTAGAAAATGGATGGATGGTAAAAAAAAGCCAAAATCAAACATCTCTAGTTTGTATAGGAAATATAACCAAGGAGGAGGTGAAAGCAATGAGATTCTTTAAGTTCTGCAGAACTTACCAAATCCATTGATTTAAACTTGATTAAATTAAGTCTTTATATTTCAAGAACTTTTTGAATATGGTTTTTGGTTCAGTAGATGTACCTGTTACACTTATTTAGAATTTTGCCCAGTAAGTCAAATTATATTCCCACCCGACCGTTTGTTCCCCCAAGGCAACAGAGCTGGTGAACATTCCCATGCTGTCTACGAGGTCTTCATTCAATCAGAATCAAATTTAGAGCAGGCGCTTCAGATAAATCCAGACATTCCAGTAACCGTTCCAACCTTTTTCCTCGATGAGTCCAGGTATTTGTTGCATCTCCCTCCATCTCCATGTGTGTTTGTTTGCTTACATGTGTTTTATTATCTATAAGGCTTACATAATAAAGAGAAACCCCAGTAAAAATAGGGATACATTTCCATTTGAGTTTCCTGATTGACAGTCAACTTCAGCTTTCCCAGGAGTTGCTTGTTGCTGGCAAGATTCCACGTTGCCTTGTTCACTTCCAGAGAGTTGGCGCTGGTTCCACTCCATGGTGGCGCATTATTCACATGCCATCGCGCCGCGGCATCGGCAATAATCTCTGACAGCCAACAGAGACACCGAAATGGATCGACATTTTGTAAATGGAAACACCTTTATTCACGCTCCCTCCCATTGTAAACATCTCCACTCTTAAACACCTTTATTGGAACATGCGTTCTCCAATATTTCCCAGTGAAATGCTAATAAAACACTTTCTCTTTGTGGTGCAGGCCTATTTGCACTTTTATAACATTCAGAATGCAGTGGTTCCATTTGATTCAGGGTAAAGAAATAGCAAATCTGGTATGCAGTCTCAAATCCTGAATTTATAAGTAAAATATAGAACTATTTCTTTTGTTCTTTTAATTCACTGGAGCTGCAGAGAAGATTTCCAACCTCTGAATATGGTAAAACGCCAAACAACCGAACACACGCGCTCCGGATTTTATTAGAGATGTGAATATAGTACACTGGGGAAAGGAGGCTTTATGTGTGTGTGTGCATGCCCTTACTTGTGGCTGTGTGTGCATGCAGGAGGGGGTGAAGGCCAAATTAGCCGGGTTGTATAAGCAATTATTGGGGCACACTCTGTACCTAAGCAGTCTAATAGGTATGTAGAGAAGGCATTATTCAATTAGAGTGGTGGTTTGCTGTAGTGAGTTGCAGAGCAGTGATGACAGCACCGGTGTCTTCTCCTTATGAAACAACCTATTTAAGCTAAATCAACTCCCACTTAAGAGCTGTGGTAATAAGCGTGCAGCGACGCTCGCCGGCCCGCGGGGGCCCATCCGTCATGCTGTAATACAGAATCAAAATGAGTGATAACACCGAATGCTGCTACAGCGCCTTAGCTGCTGCCACTGGAACGATTTAAACACACAAGATATGAGACACCTGCACACACACACACACACACACACATTGCTAGAAGCAGCAATACTGCAGGATAGCTCTGCCTATTTCCCTCACACCTACCTCCTGTTCCACCAACTTGCATATATAGAAAGAAATAGTGTTTTTATGGAGCTGAAGTTAATTTATTTCTTTTTTTTGAATTTAACTTTTATCCAATGACCAAAGTACATTGGTTTTTTGGTGTAAAATATGAAGATTTAAGTGTATTTTATTATTTTTCCACCTTCAAATAATTGAATATGAGATTAATAATAATAATAATTCAATTTATGAGACTCTTTATATTATTTGAATAATCAAATAGGTTGGGATGCATCTTTGTACAGATTATTTTATCTAGGCTCATTCTGAAATCTGCTCAATCTTTTAATTTTGTCTTTTAAATCTAATTCGATTTGTGTATTTAGAGTTTAAAATATACTCTTTTATGTTTTCTTGCACCTATAAAGCAAATAGAATTGCCTCTGTGTGTGAAATATTCAATTAAATATAATTATTTAATCCAAATTTTTCTTCATTATTTGATAACAAATCAAAAATAATTAAGATTTTTTTTCACTCTTCCTGTCTGATGGAAATCCACAGCAACACTCTGCACAAACACTTGAACCTGTTAGATTAACTGACGACAACTTTAAACCTCTGGAATGGTCTTTATCACATTATTCTGACAGATTCTCCAGAGTTTGTAAATAATCTCACGGGTATTTTTCCTGTCACTAAAGGCTTTAATTTGATCCTTCTCTCAGACCTGTGTTCAAATCAAGCTCATTACACAAAACCACCACAACAAATACGAACAGGGATGTTTTAAAACCTGTTTTAAATGCTGAATAAACAAACTGATGAAAACAACATCTACAGTGTTGAAAACAGGGAAACAACGAGGCCAATAAGCGGCATTCTTCAGATACTTAAGAAGCCTGATTTCACGGGCTTCCTTCTGTCTTTTTTTAATACCTTGTTTGTTTTCTCCCAGTCCCTATCCCTCTCTCACTCTGTGGCTCATCAGTGCAGTTGTTCATCGGTAATGACTCCCACTGTGGCAGGGCTCCTTTAAGGTTGAGGTCCCCCCCCCCAACCCAACCCCTCCATCCTTTCCCCTCCTTCAGTCCCATCCGCCATGCATTATTCATGGCTTCACAATCAAATGAGGGAACAACGGTTGGTAGCAGAAGACATGGTGCATGGCTCTTCCTCCCCAAAAGTCCCCCGAGGTGCCCCAGTCTGGTACCCACCATCACCCACTCCCCTTAACCACTGCCTCGACCCAGCTCGACACTTCACCCTCACCCCATCCGACATGGTGACAGATTTTTACTTTCCTTTTTTTTATTGGAGTAAGAATCCAGACACATTGACTCCATCCTGCCCTTCCCTGGGGTTTTTGGCAGTCACACCGGTCATTGGTGACCTCTGTTGCCCTTTTGGGGTACTCATCACTTCCTTTTCCTCTCCACAGGGAAGCACCCTCAGTGTCTGGCACCTATTTGGGTAAAGAAGGGAGTTTTCTTTGAGTGCTCCTCTGTAATGGAAAATGCACTGGTCTGCAATCAACAAAGATTTATTAAAACCCCAAAAACTTTCCTCACCCAACGTTTTTGGTTTTCTTTCTGCTTTTAAAAATGTTATCATCATCATCCTTTACCAAATAAATAATCACGTAGTCGAACCTTTCCTTTAATCAGGCGAGTTGATTAAAGGAACCACAAGCTGCCAAACTCCAAGTCTGGTTATTTTTTAAATAAAGAACACAAAGTTAATAAAATAAACAAAACTCAGTAAAATACATTCACAAAACGAACACGAGTACTAATGTGGTTCTGAAAAATGGAATTCTGTAAACACTGGAAACCAAAATAACTTTTAATTAGGCCTACCACCTATGTGATACCTGTAGTACCTTTTTCCTGCTGTTGAACATGTGGCCCGTTTCCACTATCAGAACTTCCGGGTAATTTTACTGGACCGTTGCAGTATTTCACAGAGCCATCACAAATGGACCACTTTGCAGGACAGCAGATACCACCTATGAATACCCCTCCTCCCTACCTCCGAAGGAGTCGTTAGCCAGAGAGACTAATCAAGAGGTATGGAGGAGGGGTATTCATAAGTAGTTTCCGCTCCTTAAGCAACATAGACAGCTACAGTTTGCGAGAGGTCCCGGGTTCAAATCCCGGACGAGCCCCCACTTGTTACATTCCCCCCCAGTCTAGGGTGTGGGGGAAGCAACATGACAGTCACAATAATGGAGGAGGCCGTTCTGCTAAAGAGCAAAAAGTTTATTTGCTGAAGATAATAAAAAAGAAATGTGGGGAAAAAGAAGGGACCTGTGGGTTGACCAAATAAGTGAAAAAATAAAACAAAACACACCCTAACTGAACTCTTAACCTTGAGAAAAAATAAAGAGAAAGAAAAACCTAACTTACTTATCTACAAAAATGGCATTCTAAAACCAGTACAAGGGAGGTACTACCCACGCTTACCTAGTGTTTTTAGACATCCAGATACTACGTGTGCAGGTGTACAGGGTACCCCATCTTACCTGGTCCACAACCTTCCCACCACATACCTGGCAACCAGCTTTAAAAGGACTTCAGCTTCAACTTCACAACTAAAGAGCAGGGACAAAAAAGCTCTGGGCTCAAAGGCAGGATCAGAACAAAATGGCTGCCGCGTCCACCAGGTGTAGGCTATTTAAAGGCAGGCTCTACAGCTGATTGGGCAACCAGGTACACAGCAGCCAATCACCGACAAAAAGGGAAGGTTCACCTCAGTGTATCAGGCAACTTGAACCTGGAAAAGAAAACAGCTATAGAAACTGCCAGCAAAAGCGCTTTGCACGTAACAATAAGCTTGACCCTCCCATTTTCCTGTCAGAATTGACAAAAGTAGGAAATTCAAAGAAATCCAATTACCATCATTCAAAGCCTTTTGGATTAGTCTGACCTGGATGACTTAAAACCTTCACAGCATACAATTGGAAGAGCTACTGATGAAGCGAGCTGGAAGGAAAACAAAAAAATGTTTACTTAAGGCAATAAATAATGTGGCAGAAATCCCGCCCACAACGCCATAATTTTGGCCGCATTAAGTGCGTTTCCACTGACGGAACTTCAGGGTAAATTTACAGGAACTTCCCGGCATGTGCGTATCTCCACTTGACCGGGCTAGCTGAATGGCCATTTTCAGGAACCTTTTGAGTACCTGATCAGAGGTAGGCACTCGGAGTGGCCCGCTGGAGTTGCGGAGCGGAACTTTTGGTAAACTCGTGCTGATTACATCAACAGACATTTTCCAAAACAACCAGCATAAGTAAAATTACAACAGTTGCTTGTGAAGCAGAATGGAAGCGAAAAAATAAAAAAAAATAAAAAGCACTAATACTAAACTCTCGACGCCGGAAAACGGCAGAATTCCCCCAAACAACGCAATTCACAGGGCTTTGTTGTCTCACGTAAAACACTGAGCTTCTTCTGGTCATCGAACACGTAATTTCACATCAAGCAGCAGCTCTTGTCCTCCGAAAAGATTAGATTATGAGATACTTTGACAGAATAAAACTTTTAATGTCGTTGACGTTACTGTGGACGCTGTTTGGCGCTGATCAGTGACATCACTCACTGACGAAGCATTCGCGATCCACTGACGTCTGTTTAAAGACCTGAAACGGCTGAATTTGTACAGAGAACAGCTGAGAGGACCTGGCCGTCTCCCAATCAGTTTTCCTTTTCCAGAATTTATCGTGAAGTTCCGACAATGGAAACTCGGCTAGTGCCGTAAAAAAATGGAGCTTCTTCTGGTCGTTGAACATCGCTTTTTACATCACATAGCTGCTCTCCCCATCCCCTAAATGGATTACGTCATGACAAACTTTGACAGAATAAAAATTTTAATGGTATTAATGTCCGTGGACGTTGGTGATGTCACTCTCTGCCGAAGCGCTTTCGATGTGCTGACGTCCTAAGGTCCGGAAAGAGACAATTCCTTTGCTGACAGGATAGAGCCAGGTTATTTTCCCGATCAGCTTCCCATATTTCCACAAATTGCCCAGAACTCCTGCAACTGAAACACAGCAACGAACTCTAAAGTCACTCTGAAGTTCGAGCTAATTTGAATTCCCCTTGTACAAGCACCTTTGATTGCTGAATGACTGAAACATGTTGAGATTAAGATTAAGTGCCAGATATTTGGGACAGTCTGCAGCAAATGCTGAACCTAAATGATATTTGTCATATTATTTATTATTATGTTAGATTTTTGCTCATAAATCACATTATAGGACTTTTCACACACTCAAAAAAGAAGAAGAAAGCAGGAAATAAAAAAAAAATTAAGTCACAAAAGAAGATGAGAAGACTTTAATTTAAAATCTTCTTTAACATTCATCCTTCCATAGAACACATGAGAAATAACCAGAGAGACAAAAAAAAGAAGATTTTTTTTCTGGTCCCTGTAGTGAAATAGCTGAATAAAAGGGAAGATTACAGATTAACATATTAAATGCCAAGAAAAGCCCACCTGGCGTGTGACAGATCTCTCACAGTGCAGCCAGTGGAAATGGAAATGTATCATAACAAGGTCTCTTGTGAGTAATTTCATTCTGATCACTCCTGGTACACTTATGCTGCTTTTATTACCAGTTTATGTGTGAAGCTGTAATCATGCTAATTGAAATGACATCCTGATGTTATAATGTAACTAAAGTTGTGCACTTTTTTTAAAAAATACTTTTACCTTTCTGAGTTTCCTTCTGGGTTTTTATGGAAAATAAAAAAAACACAAAATAAAAAAATAACCCACCAGGCTCCTCTTTTGTAGCCGGACTATAAATAAGCCATTATGGTACTCTTATTATCCTCATTACTGGGGTGGCTGGAGTGGCGCTTGCGTCCATCACGGTCCTCTAATGTGGGTCTAATGGTTCTGACCTGTATGGGACACAGGTGGTCCCCCAGATCAGCCTTGATTGGGTCCATTTATTAAGGAGCTCTGGCGCCGGAGACGGTCCGGCTAGTCATTTGCGTTTTGGGCGGTTTCCATTCCAACCCTGCTGATCACTTGGAGCCCCCCCCCCCCCCCCCCCCCGCACCTTTATCCCAATCTTTGTTTTTTACTAATGGCTCAATTAAACTGGTTAATCCAAACTGGAGACCCTCTTTGATTCTGCGATTATCACCTTCCACCGGCATAACACCACCAACACATATAATATGCACACACTCCGGTGTTTCTCTGCTTCTGTCCCCCCCCCCCCCCCCCCCCCCCCCCGCAAACCCACACATTTATTATTCATTGCAATCAAATAAGTGAGGTGGCTGAAGAAAGTTGCTTTTCTCTCCCTCTCTTACTTTCTTACCCGGTTCTCGTTCTCTCCACCTCCATCCCCTCCGCTCGTCACCTCACCTCTCCCGGGGAAGAATTGCTTTTATTGCGACAAACACTTCGTGGAGCCTTTGGCTTTCAGCAGCCCCAGCCAGTCGTCGACGGAGGCAGTCGAGGAAGCAGGCAGCCGAGCAGCCGGGCGGCCCTCCCCGTCAGGAAAATGAGCAATTCTCTCATTGTAATAATGTGCCTCTGTCATCTTCCCATTATCGGCATGATAAAAGATGAAATATTCAGGGAGGCTGGCCTCCTAACCTGATCTGGGCGCGATATTGGGCCTGTGGAAAATGAGTTTTATCAGCTTTAATATACTCCTTGGCAGACTGACCCTTGAAATTAAACATTATTACAGAGCGGATATTTAAAAAACCGGGGCCACAAATTACATCAAAATGAAAATATTAAGGAACATTACGAATATATCAAGTGGCGCTTCTCTCCCTCTCTTCTCAGGCTCACACATCGGCTCTCCTCATCCTGACACCCCTTTTCTCATCCAGCCTCCCCCCCCCAACCGTCTTCGATGAGCGTGGTCGGGGAGGCGACGTTGTTTAAGTGTCACTTGTTGTGTGTGTGTGTGTGTGTGTGTGTGTGTGTGTGTGTGTGTGTGTGGTGGGGTGGCAGAGAAATAATAACAATGCTGCCTGTCCCACCAGCTTCATACGTCTGCATAAACTAATTAGACCTCTGCGCTCCCATCACCTGCTTTATTGAGGATGGAGGAGAGAACACTGGCAGGAAGTGTGGGACTCGAGTATCACCGTGTGTTCCTACACTTGTGTGTGTGCATGTCTGAGAAGCAGCGCACAATGAAATTAGTGTCTGACGTGCGCTCAAAAGGAGCCTGAAAGTACACGAGCTACCTCGACCGTTTTTTTGTTGTTGTTGTTGTCGGACTCGAAATACCTCATTTTCAGGGCATCTGTGTAACTGCGTGTACAGAATTTGTGCAGGGGTGGAGAGGGTTTAGTTGAAAATTTGTTGGGTAAATAAACTTTCCGTTTCTAGAAATAACTAGGAGTCGTTTCAGCCACCTGAAGGGGTCCCTTGCCCCTCTCGCATGCAGTCATGTTCATGAAAAGTAATGGAAATTCCACTGGAAAGTGAGTTTGTCTAATCTGTTTAAAAGTAAAGAATCCCCCCCAAATCTATCCGGCCCCCCAAAATGGAGAGAAAGTGATGTTGGTTCTATGAAGTGTGTGGTGATTTGTCACTTTGTGATGGGGGGATATGAGAAATGCAATAAAAGGCGGTGGAGAGATGTGATTTGAATAGATTTCAGAGGAAGTCGGTCCTTGGGGGAGTTGGATGAGTAAGCAGTGTCCCTGGGGACCGAATTAAAACTTTACTTTTGGTCACGGCGCCACCCCCCACCCCCCTCTTAGTGCTCCTTTGCTTATCGCCTGCAAATGTGTGTGCATGGTTGAGTTTTTATGTGTGTGTGTGTCGCTGCACACATCTGGGTTTGTGTCTGTGTGTCCCAACGACTTTTCCAATGTGTGTTTTCGCTCGGGCATGTGCGTCCCGTGCAAATTGAGTACCCTCCCCTACCCCCCTTGCCCCGAGGTTATGGGGGGATACACACAGCTCCCTCTGCATGGCTCAGATGAGTATTCACAGCAGCATGCCCTTCTTCTCTAACCCAGCAAAGGAGAGCTTTGCATACTGAGGCCACGTATGTACCCAAACATGTGCATGTGAGCGCGCACGGCAACCTGTCTCTCCGGCCCAGAAACGAACAGGGGGTCCAGATGATTCCATGCCACTGCATTATTACTATTCATTTGGTGATTCAACTAGCTTGGTTGATGCCAAAGCCCCAGTGCTGCATGAATACATGCACAGCCGATTTACATGTTCTTCTGCATGCACGAAGCTTATTTTTTTCTTAGTTTTTACAATTTAGTTTCCATTTTTTACTGGGAAGGGTGAAGTTTTACCTCCATGGCACAGAAAGGCTAGTGTCCTTATGCTCCGTCTTAACACTTGAGCAATCGGATCAAACCAAGCAAAGAAAAAAGAGAAAATAGGGGTGAAAAAAAGGGGAAAAGGCGAATAGAGAGAATAGTCACCACAGGGGTTGCTTGCCAGGGGGAGAAAACAGCAGAGGGGAAATGGCTTTCTCCATCCAGTCCTCCATACCACCCTCCCTCTTCCTCCCTCTCTGCATTTTCTTCCCTTCTCTCTGCCACTTGATTCATTATGCTGATATACACAGTATTTGCTTCCTGAGTGAGCCCCCTGCACTCCCACCCTCCTGGAATATACACACAGGCGAACGTACGCGCTCACACACAAACGCACAGCAAGGTGGTGTTGGTGCCATAAATATAGCAAATGACACCGCCTAGCAGCCGAGCAAGGTCAGCCGCGGCCCAGGATGACAGTGCCGTGGGCGCTGCACCCAGCTCTTGTTAGAAATGCACACAGATAGCTCGTTAGGACGGGCCCCTGAGGCCCACCAACACACACATGCACGCACACAAACACGTATAAACATTGATTTGTTGACTATTTAATTGCAGAAGTTACAGCCCTCTCTCTGTTGGAACATGGATTGCTCTTTGGCAAGATTTAATCAACTTCCACATGCAAAAGAAGGTTGCTTGTTTTCAGCGTGTTTAATAAAAATCCATTTATCTGCACATTGAATTGACTATTTTTACTTTTTTTCACTCAAAGCACTTTGCTTTTAGACATCTTGTCATATTTTTTGTCTAAAAAGAAAATAAATCTTATCTACAAAACTAACACTACTTAAAATAAAGTAAATATTCTTTAATATGACCATAATTTCTTGTTTTGAGTTTAAAAAAATCTGCCAACGAGGTGTACAAACGTCGCTTGGTTAGCATTCTTAAAACAAGCAAACAAATCTCACTGTTGTGTCTCTGATGTGCAGTTGCTGTCCTTTTCTTTTATTGTAATATTTTGATGCAACCTGCCAAGGGATTATATTTAAATGAGCATTTTTGCTATAATCCAGCATTTTTACATGATATTTTTTAATGATACTTCAATAGACGTTCATTATTGCAGAAATCTGAAGTTTTTCCTCAGAGGGCACCATCTATCAAAACTCCCATTCTTGTCCAAAGTTTTAGAGGAAGTGGTCTCTGAACAACTGGTATCTTTCTTACAGGATCACAATGTTTTTGACAGGTTCCAGTCCGGTTTCCGTAAGCACCACTCTACAGAAACTGCGCTGATTAAAGTGTCCAATGATATTCTGATGTCCGCAGACACTGGGAAATGCCCTGTGCTAGTCCAGTTGGACCTCTCGTCTGCATTTGACACAGTCAACCACGAGATCATGCTGAGTTGACTCCGAGATTTAGTTCGGATGTCAGGTCCAGTCTTGGCATGGTTTTCATCCTGTTTATTGGGTGGAAGCCTGAGTGTCTCAATCAACCAGATCTTGTCTGACTCAACTGAATTGTTGTGTGGAGTACCCCAGGGCTCTGTTTTGGGACCTGTTTTGTTCTTGCTTTACATTCTTCCTTTAGGGAAGTTAATGCGGGAGTTTGCCGATGATGTTTCCTATCATCTCTTTGCTGACGATCTTCAGCTGTATTGTTCTTTTAGGCCAGGGGTGTCAAATATGCGGCCCAAGCAGGTTAAATCTGGCCCGCGAGATGGTTGTGTATAGTCACTGACACTATTCAGTGACTTGATGCAATTTGCTGGGTTCCTTATATAGGAAACATTATTTCTGATTGGCTTAATGAACTGTGAATTGGAATGTTTATTATGTGAAGTGCCTTGAGATGACTCTTGTCGTGATTTGGCGCTATATAAATAAACTTGAATTGAATTGAATTGAATACTTTACAATGTAGAGTGAAAATAAACTCATCTTTGGTAGCAAGTTTTCTCTGTAATGAGTATAAATAAAACAAATGTGCTCAAGGCTCACACAAGAACTTGAATCACATCCTGAAGTTGGCCGCCACTCAGGATGTGACTTCTGATATTGACGTGCTGGTGAAAGCTAAAAGATGTAAAGTAAAGTGAGTCAAATATATTTTAAGTGCTACATGAAACTGATATAGCCATGTGATCTGTAAGTTCTTTGAATCACAAAGGAATGTTTTATAAATTTATTGATTTTTTATTTTTTTCAAATGTTCATGTACACTTCAGGTGTTGTACTTGTACTATTTTGGATACACTGTCCTCAGGCTCCAGCCTTGTTTTATATTGATTGTATTAAAACAAAGAAAACAATCTGAAGTTGTTTTTAATTTACCGGTCCGGCCCACTTGGGACTAGATTCCCCTCAGTGTGGCCCCTGAGCTAAAATGAGTTTGACACCCCTGCTTTAGGCCCTCTGAGGGTCAAAAACTGAATTTCTTACTGACTTGTCTCGAGCGCATCAAACAGTGGCTCGGTGCAAATGCCCTACAGCTGAGTTCAGACAAAACTGAAGTGCTGGTGATTGCCCCTGATAATGCTATTCCAGGGATTCACCAGCACTTAGGTGGTTTGAGCTTGTCCATTAAACCAAGCCTTAGAAATCTTGGTGTTTTCTTTGACAAAGGAATGTCTCTTGAGCATCACTCAAAGCAGTAGACTAGAAATAATTTTTTCCATTTGAGAGAAATTTCCAAACTCAGAACAATGGTATCCAAAAATGATCTTGAGTTGATTATTCACGCCTTTGTACCGTTCCGTTTAGACTACTGTAACAGTTTGTTTTCTTGTCTAAACAAAAGAGTTGTCCCGCTTACAACAAGTTCAAAATTGTGCAGCTAGAATACCGTCCTGTGCCAACAGAAGAGCTCACATCACCCCCTTTCTAAAAGCTCTTCATTGGCTCCCAATTTCTTCTCGCATCAATTTTAAAATTCTTGTGCTGACTTTCAGAGCGCTGCATGGTCAGGCTCCACTGTGCGTTCGAGAGATGATCTGTCCTTACATTACAGGGTCCTTAAGCTCAGAAACTTCCAAGAAACCTCCGATTTTGGCTCACTGTTCCTGGGATAACTTTCTGCGCTTGCCCACCAGACTTCCCTGGTTCACTAATGCTGTCGGCCTTTACTTCCAACACTCCCCCTATACAGCCTTTTCTGTTACTTGAGTTTGAGGTGGTAATAAGCATAGTAATAATGATAACTAGATAAGTACATCATGTGGTAAAGAATAATAAATAAATTTGAACGTCCCAGACATGTGCATTTTTCTGGCTGCAGTACCTCTAATGCAGGGGTCGGCAACCTGTTCCCATCAAAGAGCCATTATTACCCGTTTCCCACGGTAAAGAAAACACTGGGAGCCACAGCAGTCGCGGCGTTGTGGGCGGGGCCTACCCTCAGACAGCAGAGAGCTGCTTTAACCAATCACAACAGGTGACAGCAGCCAGTACCGGTCGCTCGTGTACATCAAAGTTATCTTTCATAAGAAGATAATCAATAAAACGATTTATATAAAGTGGATCCAGAAGTTGTAGCCCGTCTCTGCCTACAATATTTAGATTAGATAGATTAGATAGAAATTAGATATTTTTCACCCTGTTGGTGGTTTTACTGAGCAGGTGCCACTTTTGTCATACGTTTCTCTTTAAAACATGTTTAGACTGTTCAGAATACAAATCCAGGCTCTGTCACGTTTGATTGTTGTAATTAAACTTTGTAGGTGGGGAAGGTCAGAAAAGGATCCGATCATTTTGTTTTTCCCTCATTTACAGTGACGGAGACAACGGCGCAGTGCGCCTGGCTCTGGTGTTAATCAAGTTAAATTATATCTCTTTGTAACAATTTTCACAAGAAAACAGAACAGTTAAAAGCAGGACTTGCGTTGACCGGACAGTTCCCGTATTTCGCCGTTTATTTTGACGGAGAAAGAATAGAAAGAATTGCCCCGACGCATGCAGACGAACTGACATTTTATTCGTTATGCACATCGCAGATGTAGCTAAATCACTCGAGAAATGATTCCCATCTGAACATCTGAGCTGGACACTGCTCAGCGCAGCTCACTGTCAGCGTGTACTACATAAGGTGCACAGCGAGCTGAAGATGTGGAGAGGGGCTTGGAGCGCGTCACAGAACCAGAGCGCATGCAGGAAGATTCCTCCGACTGAAGCGAGCGTTTTCCAAACCCGGTCTCTCAGAGAGACTTGTCACTTAGAAAATGTTCCCTGATTATGAAACTTTGGCTGCATTGTGCTTGTTCCTGTCTCCAATGTGGCGACACATCCAGGAGCCGTCTGAGGAGAATCCCAGAATCTCATATCCTCTTCAGCTCAGAATGCGCATATGATTACGCACAAGCGTGATGCGTCAACCCGGTCTCAGTCAGACCGGGTTGGACCTGTTCAGGTTTACGCAGACAATCTTTACATTTAGAATTAGCTTACAGATGTGAAATTTATGCAGTAAAATATAAAGCATTTTATTTAAATATCCAGTCATTATTTTACAAGCACAGAGAGCCGCATCAAATGGATGTAAGAGCCGCATGCGGCTCCAGAGCCGCGGGTTGCCGACTCCTGCTCTAATGGCTACATGGTACATTCTCTGCAGCATCCTCTGACAACTACACAGCGCACCTTTAATGTGCACTGGCCCTACCAAATAATTGAACGGTTGTCTATGTTATTTTTTCAATCATCACATTTGTGCAAACACAATATGTTTTCATTTCCACTGTGAAAGATGTTATAGAGTAAAGCTGATCTGTGGAATGTGGTTGGAGGCTTTACGAGGACACCGTTTTTATCTAAACTGCTGGTAAAACGTGTGTTTGAGGGAGTTTTTACATTGCTGTGCACGTGTCAGGTGTTGAACAGTGCACGCACGGCGTGTGTGTGTGTGTGTGTGTGCGTGCGTGCGTGCATGCGCACCAGAACATGGTAGAGGTACTTGGCTCATGCTCTGGACGCGCCTGAGTGACTCTGTGAGTGTTGTCCTCCTCCCTCCTCCACGAGAGCCTCAGACACATGCTGAGACACACAACTACTTTCTCACTCCCCTCTTTCCCTTTTTTCTATCTCATCACCCCCCCCCCCCCCCCCCCCCCCGATATCCCACGTTTTCTTCTATTGGGCCGTTTTTAGACTCAGCTAAGGTGTTACAGCAGCATATTGTATGTATTACTGAGCAGAGCTCCCGTCCACTGTCATAGTCGTGAACTCCCTTTTCTCCATCTCCCCTCCACTAGTGTCCCAATATATGAAATAGATAAATGCATTGGATACTGATGGTCCGCGATGCCAACCCTCACCTCCATGCATCTCTTCTATGCCCCCTCCCTTGCCCCCTCTTTGCCTCCTGCCTGGCCGGGGCTGGTGTCAGTCTGGCAGGCCTTGGGGCCCGTCAGGTGACCAGTGGGCTGTGACGGGCAGCAGCTCTGCGTCCCTCTCCCTGCAGTCTGGCACCCGCTGGGGTCTTGTCCAGGAGCCCAGCCTGCCAAAGTGACCTCAGTCCAAATGAGGTAAAAAAAAACACGTCAGACCACACTCTACTCCTTTTTTACTTTCTTTTTACTGTTGCAAACAAGCTTGCAATTTTAGCGTAAGTTTCTGCAGAAATCACAAGTAAATATGTTAAATATTAAACCAAAACTAATTTGGCATCTTAACTTTTAGGAGTCAGTATTTTAGAGTAAAGCTTGTAATAAAAGACAGCCCCAGTGATGTTTTGGTACCTTTAAGATGTGAAAAATATCTAATATTGTTGCTGATAAATGTCCACGAATCCATGAATATTAACATTCATAAGTGATATTTATGAGTTTCATTAATAGTCATCATGATTGTACATATTTGTATTTCATCTGCATATAAAGCAAGTCAATTATCACTTTTCTGTTTCTTTTAAAACAATTTTCACTTTAAAACAAATATATGTATAATTCTGATATTCACGACGTCTTTTGACATAACAAGTTGTCTGTATGCCACATGAGTATTTTTTACAGTGCATTAGTACCAACCCAAATGCACCTGCAGCCCCTCAAATCTTACAGTTCATCACTTCCCTCCACCGTTATTATTGATTAGGTTGGTAATCTGTGTCATTTTGGAGAATTTGAGGCAACATTAAGCTGCTCTTGCAGCGGATGACGGGACTAATTATTAGAACGCCAGAAAGATCCAGGTGCGCCACACAAACAATTTCCCCACAACTATCTCTGGTGGCAAAAACACAACATCGCCACCTCTCCTGTGACCGAGCGTGGAGCCGTGCCTGCTGAGGCGAACCTCCCCCCTGAATCCCTGAGAGGGTGATGCAGCGAGGTGACACCGTTTGGGTGGAGAGATCTCGGTGGCGTCTGTGCGTCGTGGTTATTTATCTGCATATGTGAACCTCCTGCAGCTCGTTTTATTTTATTTTTTGTCACTTTTACGTTGATATTAGCTACTTTTTTCTCTGTGTGTGTGAAATTTCTGTGTAATTTATTGCGCTTTACTCCCAGTCCCTGCCTCGTCCTCCTCTCCCAGTGCCCCGCCCTACCTCAGCCCCTCGGAGATGCGTCGGGGTCAGGGAATATGGGGAGAGGAACACAGGGAGGCCGCACTCCACAACTTGAAAGGAATTCTAATGAACCAGCACAGTCGCGCTGCCTATTCCCACGACAACAGGCCCCAAACAAATAGCTGCATTTGAAGTCCCCTCGTTTTATGACTTTGAAAACACTGCATGTGTGTGTGTGTGTGTGTGTGTGTGTGTGTGTGTGTGTGTGTGTGTGTGTGTGTGCATGTGGTTGTTTTGTTTTTTTAGGTGGGAAACGAGTGTTTGTTGTGTGCAGAACCTCCTACTTACTTAGTCTTTCTCAGAAATTGGCCTGGTGGAACCTGATTGGTTCTAATATCTGTGCTACACGACGTAATTCTCCGACCAGAGACAGACTTTTTTTCTTTTTTAATTAGCAGACTCATCGTGGTTTGGGCGGAGAAAAAAAACAAACAAAAAAAAAAAACATCTCCTGCTCCACTTACTGTTTGTGTTGGAGAGGACAGCCAGAGATGATCCCACTTCTGTTTTTAACTTCTGGCTTCTTTTATCCGAGGAGACATAATCACACTTATTCTTGTTTATTTATTTCATTTTTATAATAAGGTACAGTCAAAGGTAAGCACGTTCTGTGTGTAATATGCAAAAACCAAAAACTTTAGAGACTTTCAATTATCTGCTGTATGTTTTTAAATGTTTTGGTGCAAAGAAGTCGAGGATTAGGCTTAAAGGTTTAGCTGAAATTGTTTTCTTTGCTTCAAAGTAATTGAATTTCTATAGTTCTATAAGTAGACACTGAGGCTTTAATTTTGATTTCACTTTATAGAATGGAAGATTTTTTAAATTCTCACCTCATTCTAACGGGACTAAATTTGTCCTATATGATGTTTCCTTATATAATTAAAACTTAAATGACCCATTTATATCAGAAAAACCTGCTACTGTTTGATTTCTTACTTTACAACTTAGAGAAATGCATCCAGTACTCTGTGTGTGTGTGTGTGTGTGTGTGTGTGTTTGTGTGTGTGTGTGTGTGTGTGTGTGTCTGTGTGTGTGTGTGTGTGTGTGTGTGTGTGTGTGTGTGCTCCCACGAGTCTTTTATTTCTCAGTCCGGCGCCTTTGCACCACCTGAGCACGGCGTGGAGTGGGCGGCTGCCTGCTTTGGTCGGCTGCCCGCTCTGGCTGGCTGGCGCCACCAGCTCGTCCGTCTGCGCTGCTTCTTGTTGCTTCGCCTGCTCTGCGCAGACAGCACGGGAGAGTGTCACTCCACAAAAGCAGCATGACTGGAGCTGTGTAAACAGTAAATAATAAACAAGTGCTCTAATACATTATTGAGAGAATCACTTTAGGCAACTGGGACAGCATGAAACACACGGAGCCCCCAAGCGCCCCTCCCTCATGTTTGCAGCTCCTTTCAAACCCGCGCTCCTTCTGTTTCGGGTCGGTGATGCTGCAGTTAGGCTACAGCGGCGTGCGCTTGTGCTTTGATCCTCTGACGCGTGCCGTGTTTGGAGTTTTCCCCACATCTAAATATTACTGCCTCGTTAGAGGCTTGAACTTTATCCCTTCAATTGATCTCTCAAAACTGTGCAGCTTAACAAATTTAAAACATATAGATCTTTTATTTTGAAAACTTGAGTCCCAGCTGCTGATTCTGACTAATTCCAGGTGTGGATTTTGAAAGAAAATCTAGCGATTTTTTTTAAACCATAGGCTATACTTGTTAAATCTTTATGTTTTTCCTGTTACAGCCAAATAATAACATCAGTACCACCACTCACATCCCATAATTATTCATCACTTAAACCCAGACATGAATTAATCGTAATCTTTCCCAGCTTATAAGAAAAAAAAATGTTTGTATTTTACTCTCTGTTTACCAGAAGCAAGTTTCCTGATATTGTGTGAACATAAAATATCACCTGAATCTACCTGCTTTAGCGCTGGCGCTAAATGGGATCTCCTCCTCCAGTGGCTTATTGAGCAGAATAATTACATTGCACATATTGAATTCCACTAATGCTCCAAATGTAGGTCTTATTTAATACCACGACTCCCCAAGGGTTCAGAGCATGATTTGGAGAGGACTTCTTTTCACTGTATGTAATCCACAAGATGGATTTGCATTTAAAAAAAACAAAACAAAAAACACCTTCACCAACCACACCAACACCAGATTTGGCTGAATTAAGATGTAGTAGTAAGTCTAGGATGTAGATGTGAATGCAGTGGAAATAAAGCAGGAACTGGTTTCTCAGACTGATACCAGCTCTCATATAACACACCGTTCCTGCTTTTGAGGAAACTTAGGGTGACCATGTGTGTTTGTGTAAACATGAGACATGTGTGATGATTAAATATAATCTATGGATTCATCAAATCCTTGAATGACGTCAGGAGAGATTAGAGGAGGGGATGTCCAATTTTCATGAAGGAACAGTCACCATATTTGGCTCAAGGGGCTTATCTAAAGTATGAGTTCTGGTTGTAGTTCTCACAGCCGCCTGAAGATGGCAGCCAAAACCCAGTTAGCTGCCAGTTGAATTGAAAGACCCAATTTTAAAAATATAACTTGATGGGTCAAATGTTTCTTCTGTTAGAATCATGTTTTACCGTCGTGTGTTAAAAAAACAGCAGTCAGAGTTGCAATGAGACAAATTCAAGCCTCATTTCTTGTAAGTGAGATGTATCGTCTATGGATTGTTATAAAGGGGAAGCTGAGCATGATGGATGAGTGGCAGACAATACAGTATAGTAGTTGGAACAATAAAAAGAGCAGAAAAGAATAAAAAATCTTTATGAATAGAGTGAAAAAGGATGAAGGATGTTTGCTTTTTATCAACTTTTCTGCAGATAAAAAAATGTAGAACTTATAATAGAGAAGAGTCTTGGAAGAAAAAAAGAAGAAAAAATCACTCAAGGTCTGTGTGCATTAAATAAAAAGGCAAAGAATTATGCAAATTCTAATTAAAGTGTGAATTTGTTTTCAATTAAAATAAAAAAGACAGAAAAATGAATGGTTTTGATGCAGGTTTCCAAATGGATTTTACCCACTGTTGAAGTTCCTCCTATATTAAGTGTTGGCAAAGAACACACCAGTAAACCCTTTCTTTTTTCTGTTCTTGTCACAGCATGTTTGATGAGCCTCCCAGCAAACGGTTCTCTGCATCCGTCTTCTGCAGGCTCCTCATCCTCGTGTCCTCAGATGAGATGATGGAGGAGAAGACAGGAACAATGGGGGGTTTGGGTCGACCGGAGTGGAGCAGAGGGAGTTAGTGACAAGAACACACACACACACACACACACACACACACACACACACACACACACACACACACACACACACACACACACACACACACACACACACGCGCGCAGACCAAAAGAGGTTGGTGAGATGGGAAAGGTCACATAGGTCGATCAGGCTTTCTTAATCCTACATTTGAGGCTTCTGGTTGCACGGAACACACACACTCCAATGTCCGGGCATTCCGGGTCACGCCTGTCCCTTCACACTCCACTGCTCCGTTATAGACGGCTTGAACTGATACCCCAACAAAAGCGGTGTCTACATCTGCATGTATGACTGCATGCTTGCATGTATGATTTTAATTTTACAATCCTCCCCTCTCTCTCTCTCTCTCTCTCTCTCTCTCTCTCTCTCTCTCTCTCTCTCTCTCTCTCTCTCTCTCTCTCTCTCTCTCTCTCTCTCTCTCTCTCTCTCTCTCTCTCTCTCTCTCTCTCTCTCTCTCTCTCTCTCTCTCTCTCTCTCTCTCTCTCTCTCTCTCTCTCTCTCTCTCTTTCTGCTTACAAACCGACTGCTGGTATTTTGCACACACGCACACGCAGACACAATAGGAGTGAGACGGGGAGCCGAGCAACGGGGCCCCTCTGGGAGGTGCCGCCTCCTGGTCCAAATCAATATATGAGAAGCCATGCAAGTATAACAGAATCATTACCCTCAAAGGGGTTAGAAGCTTATGATACACAGTATGATAGGTGTGTGTGTGTGTGTGACACCTGTTGTCATCATAATCGTCGTCATCTTCCTCCGCTTATTCGGGTCCGGGTCGCGGGGGCAGCATCCCATCTAGGGAGCTCCAGACCGTCCTCTCCCAGGCCTTCTCCACCAGCTCCTCCGGCAGGACCCCAAGGCGTTCCCGGACCAGACTGGAGATGTAACCTCCCCAACGTGTCCTGGGTCGACCCGGGGGCCTCCTGCTGGCAGGACATGCCCGAAACACCTCCCCGGGGAGGCGTCCAGGAGGCATCCTGACCAGATGCCCAAACCACCTCAACTGACTCCTTTTGATCTGGAGGAGCAGCGGTTCTACTCCGAGTCCCTCCCGAATGTCCGAGCTCCTCACCCTATCTCTAAGGCTGAGCCCGGTCACCTTACGGAGGAAACTCATTTCGGCCGCTTGTATCCGTGATCTCGTTCTTTCGGTCATTACCCAAATCTCATGACCATAGGTGAGGATTGGGACGTAGATCGACCGGTAAATCGAGAGCATCATGCTGGTTCTATTCTTCCAAACTTACATTCAACATAACTTTTTGAGCAACTTAAATGCATGTCCTCCACATTTTAGGTGGCGTTAGATTTATTTGAACACGTCTGAGTGTTTGCGGCGTCAACCATGTTCTAAAAGTTCAACATTAAAGAGCAAGACACCCCCTACCAGAGTCTAACTCCACTCTCACTCATGTTTAAAAAATGCAACAAATGCTGTTGCCTGGCAGACCGAGAGGGTGAAGCCGCTATCAAATACACACACAGGCTCACCACAGCATTGTGACATCATAATGTACCAGTTTACATCATAGCACACCTCTTAGCCAAAAGCAGTGGCAGATTTTAATTCAAATACAGTGCAGAGTTTTTACCTGACAACGGCACAACACCGACAGTTTTAGGCAGAAAATAAAAATTTTAACTAAAATGCACTAAAGTGCAAAACTATTGACTACACGTGTCTGCAGCATGATTAGACACTCGTTTATTTAGTTTATCAGGGGAAAAAAGTTGATTTGGGGGTGACTTGCTCTTTAAGCTACTGCTGTGTTCATAAACCCAACCCTAAAACCACGTCCACCTCTTTGATACTTTTATGGTAAACAAAAAGGTTTGTCAGCAACTTACTTCCCCGTCCTCAACAACTAGGGTAGCATTAGCTCAACTGAACACATCTGAACAACCGGCGTCAACCAAGAGAGTTAAGCGTGTGAACATTAAGCTACTGCTGCCTGAACCGGTGTCTAACAAGACTTGGTGTTTTTCTCACTAATCATGATTACTGCCACAATCTGCCCCTCCAGCCCACCTTTCCCTATGCCCTCACACATCAATGACAACCTCCTTTCATCTGCCGACGTGCCGCCCCACATCCACGATGTATTTACAAGGTCTGAAATGAACAGAGCAATTATTATCAGTCATGCTAATTCCACAGATAATGATCAAAAGCCGAGTCCTGCTCTTCTTTCTTCTTCCTCTCCGCTTGCTCTGGGGAGCCAACAGCGGTGACAAACCTCGCCTCTTATTATTTCATGGCCTGTTTAAAGATTTAGTGAGGCCCACAAACCACTACTTTTAATGACCAATTAACAGGAGCAAAGCTCTCGTCGGAGCTCTGTGGCCTCGTTCAGGATTTGCTAAAGTAAACAGTGGTGCGGCAGTGGTAGTGGTGGAAGACGAGGTGTGTGTGTGTCTCGTTACCGACTCGCTGTTCCAACTTGCGTGCATAGAAACAACCGTTCTACACACACACACACACACACACACACACACACACACACACACACACACACACACACACACACACACACACACACACACACACACAAGCCCTTTGCTCCACTGCTTATTAAAACCTGGAGGAGCAGCAGTGCTTACCAAAACCTTGAGAGAGAGAGTCAGCAAGTCAGAGTGAAGAGTCCCGCTCCCACAGGGTGTGTGTTTTTTCCTGAGATTTCCTTTTTTTTTACCAAGCAGAGGAGGAGTGAAGTCTAAAATGATAAACCTTGCTGCAACTTCAACCCAGCTAAAACTGATTCGAGAGCCAGCGAAACTGTTGAAGAGAGAGTAAATGAGTGGACTCCGGATCATTAGCATTGCTCAATAATGTAGCTGGGGGGTATCACAGCGGCACTCAAGGCCACGGGCTTTCTGAGCAGCTAATTTGGACCTGACTTGTTTATGGGTGAAGCAAGCAGGCCCCTCAAGACGACTGTCAAGCTGAGGTTTGCTCCCTAAACTAAACAAACACAAATGAACACACACACACGCACACGCACGCACACACACACACACTAGCTGATATCCGCGACATGCATGACTGACCAAGTATACACCAGGATTCGCTCAGAAATCCACCTTAATTTCACAGCAGCTGAGAGTTAACTATGATCTCTGCTTTTTTAAAAGGTACCCTCTAATGATGCGAGGTTTAATTTATTTTTCTTGGAATGTCATTTTAGAATTTATTTTGGTTTAAATTGAAATTTTAAAAACACATATTTTTGATTAAACCTAGGATTTTATAATTGAAGAAGAGCCACACTTATTTTAGATGCTAAGTGATGATTTTAGTTTTTGTGGTATCTTAAGAAAATACTGCAGCTGTAGAACTGGTTTACCATTAGCTGCCAGATGATTCACTCTGGCCCATGTAAGCATTTGGTTGTGTGCAGACGGTTTGTGTTATATAGAAGACACCTGCATGGCGGCGGAGTTGTTAGCACTGTTGCCTCGCAGCACAAAGGTTGCAGGTTCGAAACTCGGCTACGGTCTTTCTGCGTGGAGTTGCGTGTTCTCTCCATGCATGTGTGGGTTTCCTCCGGGCACTCCGGTTTCCCCCACAGATCACAACATGCCCTATAGGTTATAATCTGTAAGTCGCTTTGGATAAAAGCGTCTGCCAAATAAAAAAACATAAATAAACATAAATAAAGAAGATGGTCTTCAGTTATCTAAAGCTAATATGGTGAAGGTATGGACTGGTTCCTCCGATCTTAGGAGATTCTATCCCCTCCTTACATGGGAGTGGAAAATGTACTCCAAAGTAAGTAAACTAAGTTGTTTCGACGTTGTTCAGGGGATTTTCCTTAGGCTGAATTTCTGGTTCCTGATGCATTGAACCTGTACAGATGTGGGCTCTTTAATAAAGTTTTCTGATGTCAAAGAGTCTGCCTCAGGGAGCCTTTCTTCTGAGCATACCCATCGGCTGATTTGAAGGTGACCACCCCTGACTGAATTCATGACAGTTTCCTAAAATTCAGAACGCCTTCCCGCGAGGTCACAAAATCACCAGAGAATTGCTACGCCCCTCGTGATTTCGGCAGTTCAAGGAGAATGAGGGCAGCATGTATCCAAAAGATCTGTTTATATTTAGGTCTGTTTACCTCAGCTACAGAGTTCACGGATAATGAATAACAACAGGAAATCTGCATGTGCCTTTTATTTTGAAAGTTTCCGGATGTTTTACACTGCTTTCGTGTTCGGCTTCCTGTCTGGCACAATCTGAACTGCCGAGAATGACTCACTCTAGAATCATACTGAGGAAAAATCAGACTTGAAGCATAAGTGAAATGTCCTTACTCTTCTGGGATGCTTCCAATGCCCAATGCTTCGTAACCGCAGCTGCACCTATCCACTATAGCAGTGGCTAATTGCTGTGTGCAACATTTTGCAGACAATGCATTATGCAACCCATACATGTCCAGTAGAAAAGCTCGATAATATATCAAATATCTTAGCATATCTTGTTTTCTTTTATCTTAAATTAGCATTTTCTCCAATTTTTTATTATAATTCTTTTTAATCTTCCTGTGAAGCTTGACATTTTTATCATAAAATGTGCTAAATAAAACAAATCTTCTTCTACCAGAAAGCATGTGCCATCTCCATTCTGCTTTCCTATGTAAATGACTACATTTGTAATGGCCACGGAGAAATGTTGCGTTCTAAGAAAAGCTGGTGTACCATGTCATAAGATAAGACACACCTCTAGGGATGTGTATTGGTGAAATTCTGGTGATACGATATGTATCACGATACAGGGGAGACGAAACGATGTATCACGATATATTGCGATACATTCAGCCAGACGGTATTAGCGATTTTTTTAGACTGAAATTATTTTAGGAAAATTCAATAAGCAGTCCAAACTGATATACAACGTGTTTAACATGAGGTATACGTTACCATACCATAATAGAGGGATTTACATTTCAGTGGTGGAAACCAAACCCACTGCACACTGCTGTCACCTAGTGGTCGGCATTTGAATTGCACCAAAAGGAAAGAAAATACACAACTATTTGCATAAATTCTTCCAAAAATGTGAGACGTGGCTTTTGAATATCGATATAATATCGCAGGAAAATATATCACGAAATGTTGCCATATATACAATTTCTTACATCCCTACACACATCCTTATATTTGCATGTCCCAACCCATTTCAAGGAACATATAAATTGGTGGCGGTAATGCTGTCCTGAGCTACTGCTAACGTCCAGGATTTACCGTGAAGATCGAGGCTTTGGATGAATGTCGGAAAGATCCATAGCTTGCCTATTGAGTTATCCAGAATCTATCCTGTACACAGAGTTTCTAGCTTCAGGCAGCAATAGAACAACTGGGGTACCAATCAGCATGCAACTCATTTATTATGTCCTGGTGGTGTGGGCGGAGAAAACCTTTCCAATTTAGGAATTAATTATGGGGTTGTTTTTGGCCATTTCTCAGAGATCCTGGGTCATTTTTGAGCCCCAGTAAAGTTTCATAGGCTACACAGAGAATCAAAGATCAGTTTCCAATTGTTCTTGGACCCCTTTGATGCTACTTTTGTTTACCCTTGTTTTTTACTTATGCTTTTGTAAACATACACTAACCGTGTTAGGCCCCCTCTCTCCATTCCTTCAAAAGCTTCTCTTTACTTTGGTGATTGACCTAATAATGTTTTCCGTTGTAGTTCTCATATCTCTTTACCTTTATCTTGTTACAAACAAGCGTTACACTTTGTGCTTATGGAAACCTGTGTTTACATTTGCTTCCCAGTCTTTTCACCAGCTCGTCGTAGACTACGGAACAAACACGAGGATGGTGCATTTGTCTATCAGAAGGTGCTGGGCTGGATCAGACAACCTGCTTAATAAGACAAGAGTCTTGATTGTATTTGCTTTTCATTTGTCTCCCATCATTTGCATTAAAAATGCTCGGCAGTAATTAAGCCAATAAGTGGAAGTGAAACATTGGGCCAAGCTCCAACGCTGCATTGTGAGATGAAAACAACATAAGTAGGAAGATGAGAGCTTGGTAGAACAATACGGTGGGATGGAAATCCCCACCATCTCAATCAGGCGTTTCCTATTGTGAAAGAGTAGAATAAACTAGAATAGGCTAAAAGAAAAGAAGAAAATAATGAAAAGTGTTTAGTATGCTAAGTATGGTATCAGTCACTGTCTACGGGAATTTTACAAAACAATGTAAACATCCACATGGGTTAAACCTGGGTGGGAGCTCAAGTGGAGGAAGACCGTCACCAAAGCAGCAATGGGAAATTATAAAATATATAATAATAATAATAATGCATTGAACTTATATAGCGCTTTTCTAGACACCCAAAGACGCTTTCACACACTCTCACATTCACACACTGCTAGTGATGGTAAGCTACTTGTAGCCACAGCTGCCCTGGGGAGGTCTGACAGAGGCGAGGCTGCCATTTGGCGCCGTCGGCCCCTCTGACCACCACTAACACAGGCAAGTTGGGTGAAGTGTCTTGCCCAAAAACACAACAGCAGGATACCCCTGGCGGGAGCTGGAATCGAAGCCATGACCCTCCGATCATGAGGCAACCCGCTCTACCACCTGAGCTACTGCTGCCCCAATTTGCAATGGAATTTTAGGATACCTAGGAGACCAGTTATTGTATGAGATGCTTTGATACCGTGTTGAAGAACAAAGCTCTTCAAAAGTGTTCAAGTTCTTCTTACTACGGTGGCCCAGAAGGTTCAATACAACAAATAAAAGCCACAACTCAATGGCAAAACCTATAAATGTCAGACATCAGCGTTCAGTACCTACTTGCCAGGTCTTGAACCCTGTTGCCTCTCATTTACTTACAATTTTGGCCTAATTGATATACTAGCATCACTTAAACTTTTGCATACCACATCTTCAATTTTATGCAAATAATTAATCTTTTATAAATTTTTTTACTTTCATTACACCTTTTCTTTTTTTTGTTTTATAATAGCTCCTGTTGTTGTGTTGTGGCTTTTGTATTTCATCAAACCTTCTAGGCCATCGTACTTTGCCGACTGTAACCAAAGGATGAGTTTGACCTAAAATGTTGCTACAAAAATCTTAAGTTTAACACCTTAAAGTCAAACATTCAGTATGTTTAAGTTTCAAAGAGCTCTCCCTCACTAACATGATTAGTACTTTCCTCCAATTCTTGTATTATTACATAAATAAACAGTAAAACTAATAGATACTTTTAAAACAATGTTAACAACAAATACACTTTTCTATTGAAATATAAAATGAACTGCCAAATATTATTTACTGATGATAAAATTTATGGGTTGATATTCGAAACAATGTATTTAAGTATTTTTTTATATAAGTATATTATTATAAGTCAAGATACATTTTCAATTTTTTTGTGTAAAATGCTTTTGAAATAAGAAAACATACATCACGCCAATCAGTAGCATTCCTTCATACTCTTCTTTCTTGGCACCCAGGAGAAGGATGAAGACCCTCCGTCAGCCTCACTCTGATTCCTCTGCTCCCCCCCCCCCCCACTTACCCAATGAACCCTTGCAACAAATCAATGGCCAGGGATAAACACAAATCCCCCGTAGAGGTGACTTATAGAAAACAATTTGAACCTGCGCACCCCTCTTAGGCAGCCCTGCCCAGGCTTTTTACTGTATGGCTCTAACCTCAAACCTCCTCTGTCTGGCAGTCAATTGAAATTAGATTCCCAGGTAGACAGGACGGAGCTGGAGGGATTCGGGTTGGAGTGTCAGGGGTGCCGCTCCTACGCTGGTGGAATACATAGTTGTGTAAACACAGTTGGCAAATGATAACAAATGCTGCTGCCTTTACAAAGGATGAAAGTGTTGTCCAAAATTAGACATAAGGCAAGTATTAATTAGAAATGCTAAATGATTTTAGGATGTTTTCAGAAATTACTGGGTGGATATAAATGGAGTTGTGCTGTTTTACAAAGGATCATAGCAGCTTTTTAACATAGAAGTTCACCAGACATGCTGGTGCAAAACAGTCTGTAACGCTAAGGATCAAATGAATGAAAATATGAGAACAGAGGCAAGAGGCCTTGGTGCCTTTTTTAATGGGAGGGAGGGGGGAGGGGGTCTCCAGGGGGCTCACAGGTAGCAGGAGAGGAACAGGAGCTCTGGTGAAGACTCTCGGAGGAGGTGATGTGTAAGACCTGGACCTTGTGCTAAGAGGGCTCCATCCCCTATCTACAGACTTAGTGAGGAGGTGTGTGTGTGTGTGGGTGGGGGTGGGGGTGGGGGGGTCTTTTGCATCATCTCTTTCTGCATTCTACTCAGCTCCACCCCACTCACCCTCTCTCTCTCTCTCTCTCTCTCTCTCTCTCTCTCTCTCTCTCTCTCTCTCTCTCTCTCTCTCTCTCTCTCTCTCTCTCTCTCTCTCTCTCAAAGTCTCTGTCTCTCGCCCTCTCTGGTCATGCTAATTGCTCCCAAGGTCAGAGCGCCGGCTGCGCTCCTGTGAACGTCACCCCCCCCCCCCCCCCCCGCCCCCACCCCCCCGCCCCCCTCTCGCTCCCCTCCACCCTCCGGCCCTGGCTTTGAATGGCATGTTTTGATCAGGCCTAATTTGATTGGTCGACGCTGTCTGGGGTGGATAGGGACAACACTTTACAGCCCACTGCCTTTGATGTGTGTGGATGTGTGCATGTGTGTCCGTGTCAGGGTGATGCATGTCAGGTTATGAAGTGTCTGTGGATGAGTGCATGAGAGTGTTACACGTCAGCAGGGAAGTGTTTTCTGAGGGGTGTCAGAGTGTGTAAAGGGGAGTGTGTGTAAAGGGTGGTTTATGTCATGGGCCGGGGTGATTTTGTGTACTTGAATGTCAAAGAGAGTTTGATGTGTTTTGATACAGCATATGGCAAGTATATCGAAAAACAGAAAATATGGTCTGGCATGTGCTGAAAGATCGCTGCTCAAGTAGCAGACCTCATGTTGTCAATATTTGACAGAACTCGAAATATGCCGCGTTCGAGGTGAAAGCGGCGATATCGGTTCACAGTCTGAACTTATTATTGGAGGTTAGGGTGGTGCTTTGAAGTAAATGTAATTCTGATCATTGTCCAAAAAAATAAAAAATAAAAAATATTGCAACAAAACAGTTAAAATAAACATGATTTTCCAATATGGTAAATGGTGTGTGTTTATATAACACCTTCCAGTTCTACAACCCCCAATGCACTTTACAATATAACCAGTCATTCACCTGTGCACACACACACACACACACACACACACACACACACACACACACACACACACACACACACACACACACACACACACACACACACACACACACTTAGATGCTGGTGGTCCCTCTCAACCCCGCTTTTATTTATATAGCGCCTTACAGACAAAGAGCATGCCACCAAGGCGCTTCACAGATCCATAAAACATAAAAGCAGAAAAAGCATTGGGTCAAATAAAAGACGAATAAAAACAACGGATCAGATAAACAGACTAAAAACACCAAAATATAACAAGACCCTTTAAGAAAGATTAAAAGACAGATCATAAAAATAACTTTTCAGCCTTGTCTTCAATACCGCCACCGAAGTGGAAACCCTCATGCTGAGAGGACGCCACGGCAAAGGCCCTATCACCAGAGTCTTTAGGCACGATCGTGGGACTGAAAGCAGCATAAGGTTCTCCTCATGCTAGTTGTGGCGTCTGACCACAACTAGCATGCAAGTGTCTTGCCCAAGGACACAGCGACTGCACCAGACTGTGCAGGACTTGAACCTGTAACCCTCTGGTTATGGGGCAGGCACTTAACTCCACTGCCATTGCTCTGTCCAATCACCATATACATTGTCAGATTGACATACAAGTATTGCAGCATATGTCTGTCTGACAGCACAAGTCTATCGGACAGACATATGCTGTCAGGTAATACATTTGTTAAGCTATATGAGACTTCGGTGGGCCACCCGTCTGATCATCATACACTCTGTTTCAAACAACCGTATGTCACCCTACTACTGACTTGTCAATTTCATATATTTTAAAGCTCTATTATCTGAAAATTTTTTTGAATTAGAAGGTGGAAAAATAAAAAATGTGTGTTACGCATTCATCAGTTCATTTTTGTGGATGGGAAAACATTGTAAGCACAATCGACAAACGTTTTCCTCGTACTTTGCCATCTGTATGCTGAACTGATGGCTCCTCAGAACGTAGCAAAGGATTTGATGAAAGCGTAGGTGTGCACATGCACATGAACTGCACGTATGCTGCTCTGATATGTGTGGTGCTCTATTAGAACACCATTCAAGAGGCAGAGGAAGTAATGAGCGGAGTTTGTGGTTCCATCGATTACAGCAAGATGTTCAGCTTCTGAAGCAGCCCCAGATCATTACCAGTTTAGTATCTGGGATGATGTTTTTTCTTGAGTCGGAAAAGGGTAGACGACTTCTCCGGGTCAGGAGTGAGGTCCTGCCCCAAGTGGACGAGTTTAAGTATCTCGGGTCTTGTTCACGAGTGAGGGTAAAACTGGAGCGCGAACTCGACAGGCGGATTGGTGCTGCCTGAAGGCAAAGCTCTCGATTTACCAGTTGATCTGCGTCCCTACCCTCGCCTATGGTCACGAGCTCGGTAGTGACCAAAATAATGAGATCATGGATAGGAGCGGCTGAAATGAGTTTTCTCTGCAGGGTGTCTGGGCTCTCCCTTAGAGATGGGGTTAGAAGCTCGGTCATCCGGGAGGGGCTTGGAGAAGACCCGCTGCTCCTCCACATTGACAGAAGCCAGTTGAGGTGGCTCGGGCATCTAAACACATCAAACTTATGTAGCGCTTTTTAAGACACTCAAAGACACTTTCATGCACTCTCACATTCACAAACTGCTAGTGATGGTAGGCTACTTTGTAGCCACAGCTGCCCAGGGGCGGTCTGACAGAGGCGAGGCTGCCATTTGGCATTGTTGGTCCCTCTGACCACCACCAACACAGGCAAGTTGGGTGACGTGTCTTGCCCAAGGACACGACAGCATAATACCCCTGGGGGTAGCTGGAATTGGGCCCATGACCGACCCGCTCTACCTCCTGAGCTACTGCTGCCCCTAAGACACAACCCACTAGTTAGGATGCCTCCTGGACGCCTCCCTGTTGAGGTTTTCCAGGTACGTCCAATCAGGAGAAGACCTAAAGAAAGACCCAGGACATGCTGGAGGGACTATGCCTCTTGGCTAGCCAAGGAACGCAGTAGAACTCCCCCCGGAGGAGCTGGCCCAAGTAGCTGGGGAGAGGGAAGTCTGGGCCTCCCCGCTTAGGCTGCTGCCTCCGTGACCCGACCCTGGATAAGCAGCAGAAAATGGATGGATGGAGGTTTTTTTCTGAAATGCAGTGTAACTCCTTGCTCTGGTTTTCAGGTTGCTTTCGGATAACCGGCTATTCACACGGACTGCTGTTCATGTGCTGAATGCCTCTGGACATTTGCTCCCACAAGAACACCATGCCATTAGAAATTCGACCCAATAGCTTTAAAAGTATGTCCATAAAATGATGTGAACTATCATACAGTGTGAACTGATATCCCCGTCATTATTATTACAACAATAACCGGCAAAAGTAATGCGATTTTATTTTGAAATAAACCGCTAAGACACAACCCACTTCCTGTCTGGTTCATGTAATTTCTTTAACTTCATCACATGTAATTTTAGTGTGATATTAAAATGGTTTGCTGATCTCAAACATTCAAATGACAAAAAACTAAATAATTATGATTAACGGTACTCAGCAGTGTAAATATCACATTCTAAAATCAACCGATGGAAGCTATTTAAAGTTCATTTAAACCAAAATGTATTAAAATACAATAACAAACAATCCAATTTACACTCAAATAACATTTAAGTACAAAAGAAACAGGATTAAAAGCCAAACATAAAAGATTTTCTTAAGGTGTTCTAAGTTAAATTTGGTTTTCTGCAGCTTCATGGAAGAAAATGAGAGAAATTGGTTTTTTTTTTTTACCTTGTTTTACTTTTACTACAACCATGCAACTGCCCCGGGATAGGAGTATTTAAGTTATTCTCTCCACAGAGTTCATAAATGGCAACATCCTCTCTGTGCATCTCCCCCTCTTAGCTGCAGGTACATCCCCAGTGAGTGCTGGTGCTCGCGGTACAGTAGGAAGTCCCAGCCATTCAAACAGGCCATGTGTGTCTGCTGTCTGACAGCAGCGCTGATCCGGCCCCTATGAGTGAGATTGATAGGGCCTGTGATCAGGGATGCCGCGCTCCCTCCATCGCCGGCGAGATGGATCACATCACACCGCCGTCTCCTCCGCTTCCAGGATAAATGAACTGAGGGAAAATCTATCACTCCCTGCGATGGAGAGAGAGAGAAAGAGAGAAAGAGGGAGGGACTGAGTACCTTGCGGAGACACTGACAAGGGTGCAGAAGTGGGAAGGAGAGGAGAGAGGCAGAAAGTAAGAAAGACAACCTGCAAACGAGTCAGAGGGGAGGAAGTTTGAAAGAAATAAGTGATTCGGACAGAGGCAGAAAGAGGGGAGAATGAATAGGTGGCCTGATGGAGACAGCTGTGGCGGCCTGCTGCTAGGTCAGCCCCATCCCTAACTCCCCCCCCCCCCCCCCAGTCCCCCTCACAGGTTAGGTGTTAGGGTGTGGGCCTTTTTTTTTGTGTTCGGCTGTCAGCCAGCTATTTGTCACGGTGAGCGATCTGATGCTCTGCTGAATCAATCACGCAGAAGCGCTGTGGGTTGTGTGTATTGTATGTGCGAACATGAAACTGTGTTTGTGCACATAAATACATGAATATATGTGCGTGTAGGTGCAAAGCCAGAAAAAAATCCCTCTCAGCAGGAGGGCTCAGCGAACGCGCTCCCTATCATTCGGTATAATAACTGTTTTTTAAGGGAGGACAGGTTTCCCAGCTTCAGACTCGTTCTTTTCTCTTAAACCATTTTTTTTCTGGTGGTGACAATCATTACTCAGACCCAAGGTTTTCTCCTCATGCTCATTTGGCCTAGCATAAATTAGACTTTGTCATGGCTGATTGGGAATAGGCACCTTATTGCATTAGGCCATGGCTTATTAAGCAAATGCTCTTAAGAGAAGCCTTGCTTAAGTGGGTGACAGCGTCTCAATTAGGTCGTCTGTGAAATATGCCTGAGCTAATTGCCCCCAAACACAAGCCCAAGAAATGGATTCAAACTTAGTCAGACTAACTTCTGCGGACAAGATTTTGGCTGACAGGTGTCATTGAAGTCAACGTACAACACGGATCTTGTATATTTTTATTTAAACTTTACTGTTTTTGGAGAAAACTGTCTCCCTTCCAAAAATGATGAATATTTCTAACAAATTGATGAGTTGGTCCTCAACAATCCCACCGCGCCTCTGAAGTGGCTGTCCTTACAAGAGCCAGCATGCACGCTTTATGATTGCATGATGGGAAGGTGGTATGAAAGGGTAATTTGTCGCACTTCAACATAGAAATGTTGTAACAATTAATCACATTGTGAACACAGAATAACAATGCAATTATGTTCATTAAATGGTGAGCACAGGAGCAATTATC
The DNA here is from genome assembly GCF_043380555.1 of Nothobranchius furzeri. Lineage (NCBI taxonomy): Eukaryota > Metazoa > Chordata > Actinopteri > Cyprinodontiformes > Nothobranchiidae > Nothobranchius > Nothobranchius furzeri. The sequence continues at coordinate 70,175,090 of NC_091745.1, forward strand.
TGGCATCAGCTAGCCTTGTCACAGCCATGTCAAGCTAAGATGTTGTAATAACTCACCACTTAAAAATCATTATCCCCTCATTTATTATGGGTTTGTGGGTAAAGAGCAGCATTAACTGCTATGGGGATGCACTGTGCTGTTGAATGGAAGTTCTTAACCACAGCTCTTTTTGATGAAACACAATCATGTTTTTTAAATTTTACCCACGATTATCGGTCGGGAAGGTGGGGAACGTGGCTTCATACGTTTTTTTTTTTTTCACGAGGCCATGCGCACTATGAAAGCTAAAATGCCAAATCTGCAAAACAAGCTAGCCTAAAACATTTCTATCACACCTCTTAACAACGTTCTAACATAGTGTAGCTGATATGTTGTGGAGATTAAAAAGATAAAATAGTATTAATAATGAAGTGGTTCTCCTGCATTTATCTACAAGTCTCTGCCACTGACACGGCGCTGTCTGAATCCAACGATTGGACCATCCAGTTGTCTGTCTCGCTGGAATTTGAATAAATAATTTAAATAATTTGTGGAAAGCTGCTGAACGACTGCAGGGCTTCTTTTCCTGATATTGGAGCAACTGCATTTGATCTTAAAGCTGTTTTTCTTTATTTGATGAACTTGAAAAGAGAATGAATCAGATTGAGGACAATAACACTTATCTTTAACCGAGAGAGCCTACCGGCCAACAATAAGGAGTCTAAAGTCTAGTTTATACTTCTCTATCTGCGTCATATGAAGACAGCAACACCGTTATCCGTTGTCGCAAGGGCTCTCCAACAGGCTTGCAAGGACAGATGGAGTAGAGCCCAATTTTCTAAATATCCATCAAAACCAACGGAAAGGGCAAGCCTGTGATTGGTCGGGGTGTTTACATCGTGTTTGCAGGCGCATCAGAAAACTGAAGAATTGCCCTAAAAGACTCAGGCCCTGTCCACACGTAGCCGGGGATCTGCCAAAACGTAGATATTTTTCTACGTTTTGGCCTGTCATCCACACGAAAACTGAGTTTTTCCGCATGAAAACAGATCTTTTTAAAAACCCCGGCCAAAGTGAAGATCTGCGTTTTCTCCGTTTTGGGTGTCTGCGTGTGGACGGACAAAACCGGAGTTTTAAGGTCCGCAACGTCACTTTCCGCGACAAAAAAATGCTGACATCACGTGTGCGACCTGTGTTTACACTAGCCGACAGCATGGAAGCCCTCAGAGCTGCGCTCGCTTTATCAATTGTCCAAGCGCTTTTTGCTTGTTTGTGTTTGCAAGCGGAATTACTGCTCCTGGCGGAAGACCACAGACGAAGGACGAGGTTAAGAACGGGGGAAGTACTGCCGCCTACAGGTCTGGCATGTCCTTAACAACGTATTTATCCGGGTATGTGTGGACAGAGTTTTTTTTTTAAAACGAGGTGGTGTCGATGCAAGTTTTTGGAGGGGCGGATATTTGTTTAAAAAAAAAAAACCCGGCTACGTGTGGACTAGGTCTCAGATTGTTTTTTCAAATGTACGCAAATGCGTTAAGTCTGGCTGACAGCGGGCTGGTTCTAATAGAGCTGAAGCACCTAGATAATGCAACAGTAATCCAAATACATTCTACATGTAAACAGTTTAGCCGAACTCAACTGGTTGGACGCTCACGTTCTAGAAGTGACAAGATTGCGGAAGTGGTCTTCTGACAAGACCATTGTCACAAAGCAACACGCATAACACCATAAAACCGGACGGTGCGTACCAAATAAGCTGTGCTGCAGTGTTGTTGTTAAACATTCCTTCAGCCATTGTGCTTCACTCCCGCCAGCCTCTGTTTTCGGCTTGTGTAGCTAACCAGAAGAACGCCAACATAAAAAGGCGCACGTCGTCACCTACTGTACCGGAGTGAAACAAAATGTATTTGAGAGGCTGGTTTTCTAAAGCACATGTAAACTAGAGAAAAGACTCCCTGCTTATTACAATAAGGTCGACCTGGATCGACTTACGCCGGTTTCACACTGGAAGCATCAGCGGCGCGAAATGGCATCGGTACGGTTTACTCGTGAACTTCAAAGCGGGACCATTTCACACTGGGAGAGTCTTAGCAGCGGCACGGCTTCCTCGCTGTGCTCTTCGCTGGACTCGCAAGATCACAAGATCCCTCGAGACTTCAGGTCACGGTTTGGTTATGCAATCCGCCATTAAACCAAAACTGAGTTCACGTTTTATTTCGCTGTTTGATGTCATATATGATGTTGTTCGTCTCGACTGCCAGGATTAAAGCCATGAAAAACACACCGCTGCACTCGCGGAACGACGCTGTGAGTAAATAAGCTTTTGGGTCACACGTAAGCTTCATATATATGAAACTGCATTGCTGCAGTACTTTTATTTTGAAATTAACTGGTGATTTTACACTGAAACCGTGTGTGATTTCCTGTCTAGCCCTGTGTTAGCTGCAGAGATTGACACATCCCAGATGCGGCACGTGGCAAAAATAGAACCCAATCCTATCTTTAGCGGCACGGTGTGCCGCTTCTGGGACGTGCCTGGAAATTGCCGCGGCGCTGCTCATTTGAAACACTCCATAGACTATAATGGATTTATTTGAAGCGGTGACGCTCCGCAACCATTCTGCACCGCTGATGCTTTCAGTGTGAAACCAGGATTAGATGTCGGTCAGTGCACATGTAGCCGCGCTGACTGTCAACAGCACCGCCGTTCGCCCTCAAAAATGTAAACGAGAGCCAAACATATCTAGCGGCAGACACAGGGCAGATTGAAGAATTTAACACACCCGTAGAAATACAGCAAACTTTTTATTTGAGTCAGGAAATTACAGGAAATGTGAGTTTTAGAGGTGGTGACTGGATGGAAAAGTTAAAAAGTCTCTGAAATACATACACACAATGTAAACGCACTAGAGACATGACTGCAACACTGACAGGATGTGCCAGAAAAGCACTACATCCTCTGCTGTCCTGGTGGAGAATTACTTCACAACACTGACGCACCAACGGAGAAGTTTAAAAGGAAAACATCTCTGTCAGTGCATGTGAGCGCAAACTTGTGCACAGGGTATCACTTTTATGGATTTATAAAGGATTACACACAATTCCTGAAAAAGGGGAAACTCCAGATGGCTGCTTTAAGATGCTTCACAAAGAGAAACAAACAGATATTCAATTCAATTCAAGTTTATTTATATAGCGCCAAATCACGACAAGAGTCGTCTCAAGGCACTTCACATAATAAACATTCCAATTCACAGTTCATTAAGCCAATCAGAAATAATGTTTCCTATATAAGGAACCCAGCAAATTGCATCAAGCTATACAGCAATCCTCATACTAAGCAAGCATGCAGCGACAGTGGAGAGGAAAACTCCCATTTAACACAAAGAAACATCCAGAGAATCCTGGCTCAGTATAAGCAGCCATCCTCCACGACTCACTGGGGATCGAGAAGACAGAGCAGACACACACACACACACACACACACACACACACACACACACACACACACACACACACACACACACACACACACACACACACAATAATGTGTCTATAGTTATATTGTGATTTCTTAGTAAATATTCTATTTGGTGAGATCAACTTTATTGTATTTATCCTAGTGGATCTCTAATTAAATGGGTAAACTAGCAGTGACACGTCCAGAAATCACTGGTTAATCCTTAGTCTGACTTTTCGTTTTCACCAGACTGAACCGATTCTGGTTGTTCGCTTCTAAACCAACAACCATTCACACTTACTCACAGCTAGGGACACTTTTGAGTCTTCTGTCAGATGCGCTGGAACACCTGGAGAAACCCATCCATGCATGGGGAGAACATGCTAACTCCACGTAGAAAAGCCGCAGCCTGGAATCGAACCTGCAACCTTGCAACATTGCTTTAAACTGCACCACCATGGAGACCTAAATTTAATACAATAAAGCGATACTTATGCAAATTATGCAAGATGTAATAATTTCATTATTTTTATTTCATGCCATAAAAAAGTTGAACGTGTCCTTAATAAATAATCCTTCTACGTTTTTTATGCTTGCATCAAATAAAAATTCTTAAAAAATAAAAATGAGTCAAAGATAAAAACAAGTCGGCACCGGCCAGAAACCTGCAAGGCCTAAAGCGAATTTTCAAACCATCTGCTGAAGCTTCAATCCTCACGTACAAATCCCGACCTCGTAGACACAAAACCTGGAATATCTCTGGTCTAATTAAGCTGATTGGCTCTTCCTGTCCTGGTAGACAGCCCGCCTGCCAATCAAATGTAGATATTCCTTCGGTAACAAACTTTGGTGATACCTTTTCTTTCCCAGTTGGAAGTGGAAGAGAGGAAAAAGATGAACCTGACAGTTGAGCCTGTGATTGGACAGAACGGCGCAGACCGTAGGTGTCAATCGGTGCGTGAAGAGCTGAGTGTTTCTGACCGTTCTCTAAATTATGGATTCACTTCTGAAGCTACCAGGCATGAAAATAATTGATACTTAACATGAAGCCACCCCCCCCCCCCCCCCCGCCTAACTAAATAAACCAACAAAAGACAGCAGTTCATCACTTTGTGTGGTGGATCCAGTTTCCTCCAGAAAATGTCCCTCCTCTGTCTTTCATTGAGAAAAAAAAGATCCAGGTAACTGTGAGGACATGGGAAGTGAAAGATAAATAGTGTGGGCTTTTTTATCACTAAAGCCCTCCTGCAAACAGACAATAGCCACATAGGTCTTATTTTAGTCGCTGTCTTTTGTGGCTGCCAACCTTCTCCGGCTCCCTCTCCTCTTTTATTTCCCTGTGTTTTTCCTTGGGCTCCGTTCTCTTCATTTTTTTCCTTCTTCTTTCTCAATTGCAAGCCTATTTGGAGCATGTTTGTTTTCACGCTTTCCCTTCTCTTTTTCACCCCCCTCCCCCCGTTCATTTCCTGCCTCTCCCCCATATGTGAGTGTGCTGTGCATCCATCGATGGATGCGAGGCGTGTATCACCTCAGGTAAGCTCAGCGATGCATCCTGACTAGCCAGTGTGTCTGTGGGAGGCTCTGGCTCATCTCTGCCTGCATCCCTGTAGCCTTAATCTGTGACAGACCATTTCATAATCACAGCCAAGGGGCCTTCTCTCTCCCTCTCTTTCTCCCTCTCTTCGCGTCTCTCTCGCTGCTCCTCCTCCTCCTCTCCTTCTTCGTATTCCTGTGCTCCTCTTTCTCTTACTTTCTCCCTCTTTCTTCTCTTTTTTTCCCTCCCAAAGTGCAATAATTCACAGGCATGCACCCTCCCACAGGCGGATTAGCAGGCGGCGTGCTCATCCTACATAATCGCAGCACAATGAGCCCATACGTGCCGCCGCCACAGCCACGCCATAGGGCACAATGTATCTGCGCCACCCCCCCTTCCTCCTCACACACGCACACACACACACAACCAAATGACAAGGGACAAAACGGACCCCATCTTGCACCCACCACCTGCAGAACAGGCAACCCAGCAAGGGCCCAGTATTCATCATCAGCCTGCTGCCGACTGAATAGTAAGTGGATGCATTAGTGATAACCTGCAGAGGAAAAAAAAAGACGAGTTCTTTTTCTGTAACTTTTTAAACTCGATCTTTATTTGTCCTGCAATCGTAAAAGTCCACTCCATTCAAAACAACAACATTTTTTTTTAATTTTAGTCTTTATGATATAAAATCAAAAAGAAGAAAAAAACGATGTAGCAAGTGCCTAAATGAAGAATCAGCTGACTGATGTGTGAGGTTGACGTGTGATTTAATAAAAAATAAAACAGCCTATCATTCATTTTCATCGCCAGAATAATAGCTGAGCCGATTAGCATTGTTGCATTTGGAGATGCAAAACATCATTAAGCTTCTCAGTCTGTTTGAGTAATTAAATCATTTAGGGGATTAATTTCTCATGTTTGCTGATTTGAACATAAAAAAGGAGGAAAAAAAAGAAATAAAAGTGCTTTTTTGAGAGCCGCAGCTATTTATGTGTTGTTACATTTATGTATTAGCTTTAAAGGGCTTAAGTGTGAAGCTGTGCACAACTGCTTTGGTAACAGAATGTCAAATAGGATCCATCGCTCCATTCCAATGCATTTCATATAATACTGTAATAAAAGGCAAGGATTTATACTGCATTAGTATCAAGCTCCATCAGATTTAAAGCCATAAATCCATCTTGTATCCTCCAAGTTTTCCTTGAACATTTTCTGGGTGCTTAATTTAATTTTCTCCAGAAGCATTAGGCATTTGCCGTTCTTTGGTGTCAGGTGAATGAAATAATTTGCACATACGTTTCGCTTAAACTGTGAAAATCCAGGAGGCAATTGCATGCTGTATCACACAAACGCACCAAATCTGCTTCGCTGTTGTTGAAAACACTCGATGGGGCTCAATTTCAGAGCATGTGGTGAAAATCCAGTTTTTTATTATTTTTTTTAATGCATTCATATAATAGCTCAAAATGAACGTGTCCTTTACTCAGGTTCCAATCAAACTGCCACAGGTTTCCCTTGGACTTGACCCAAATGTAAAACACATAAACGCTCAGCCCGGTATAGCTTCCTCTCCTCCTCTATCCCTTTTTATTTTGCCAGCTCAGCGTAAGCCCACACTGCGGTAATCCTTCACAAGTCAGGAAAAAATGAGGGACACGGGGCGGATCGCAGCTGGAACACGTACAACCGTGCATAAGTTATCTGTGAGATTCTACCCCTACCTGGGCTTGCAGACAGACCCAGATTGCATTTGCAATTTGCCAGACCTTGCAGCCAAATGTGCTAGTGTTTCACCATGTGGGCCTTTTCACACACGCAGGTTGAAGCACACAGGAGTTAATTAAAAGCATCATTGGTAGAAGACGCTCGCCCTACGTAATCCACATGAATGTTCGACCCCTTCAGCTTTACGGCTCTGAAGAAGCTTGTTAATCTTTGTTTGTGTAGCGGCCATTGTCTGCTCACTGAGGGTAGATGACGCATTCTGTGGATAGGAAGCACTTTAAACAGATTTTTATTTGTTAAAAACATTCAGTCACAATAATATAGCCTTTATTTTCTATAAACCATGTTGCTAAAGTTTATTTTTCCTCATTCTGGGGACGTGAAATGTTTGAAAGGATGAAGTTTGATTGACCCGGCCTTTCCACCGGACAAGTCGCATAATGTCCGTGAAACGCCGTACACTGTCAGTGTCAATGGGTTTGTTCCCACCAGCTGCAAAGTGGCAGGTTTTCAACGTGCCGCTCCAATAAAATTATGCTTAAAGTCCTTTTTTTAAAGTGATACGCCTCCAGAATGCATCAAATCCTGCATTTTGGATCGGTCCAGACAGGAAGTCAAACACCAAAGTAGCGTAAAACATCCAGAAAGTCACGTGCAGTTTTCCAATTGCTTTAACCAATGAAATGTTTTTTGTCATTACCCGTGAAACCTACATGGGAAAAAGAACAAAAAATAAACCAAAGACTTTTTTTGGATACGTGCTGTCATCTTGCCTCTTGCTTGTTATCACGTGAGACGCTGAAATCATGAGTGGTCTTGCAAATTTGTTAGCTCGTTGTGGGATGCGCTGCCTATTTTGCATCTGAAATGCTCTTAGTGGGAAGGGACAAACATCCAGTGGATGATGGTGGGTTGAAGGTATTCGGGCAATTTTACATGATCAATTCGGACCAGATCTGATCGTAAACCAATAAAAACCAATCAGGAACGAAGAATAAAGTACAAAAGAATTGTGCAAGTCATGAGAATTCTTTTGGTTGTTGGGGGCTCAACATTGGTAATGATATGCTGTTGTTGTCTCACTTTTGGTTTTGCTCTCTCCTTCTGTCTCTCCCACTCTCCCTCCCTCGCTCATGTCACTCTCCTGATTTATGACTCTGTTTAAGTGAAGGCCACACGTATCTCCCGACGCCGCTATTTGTTTCAGCCCTGCTTCATTTTTCCACCCTACCCCCTCCGAGGGCAACCAGTAACCAACAAAAATTAACCCTTGGCTCTTGTGTGCACAGCAAAGTGGGTTTTGTGGCTCCTCCCGGTTGTTTTGCAGTGTACCCGCTCCGGGGAACTTGACAGGGCTGCGCGGCGACTCCGCCGTTGTTCTGACAAAGCGCCTAGGAAGCTCCGTCCTCCTCTGCTGTTATTGCGAATGCGTTTGAGATGCAGAAAAATGACATGCCACAAGGATGCCATTAATAATGCTCACACGCAAGGTTTTCTTGACATGGGGAAAAATGGCCGACGTCACAAGGCCCTTTTATCAACCTAATTTCATAAGAGGATTTCATGTCTGAGCAGGAAAAAGTGGCTATTTTTCCTCTTCTTTTATCTTGTAAACAGCCATTACTTGGAGAGGCATACAGGCCTGCTTTGGCAGTAAGTGGATATGAATTTCAAGACCAAACCCATCCTTTTACATCAGCCCTTCTCACAAGCTCTTTCACATAATCGTGACATCAGACAGACTTACGGTTTTCACTGCACTTGGCTTCAAACTATGTCATAATTCATTGCATTTTCTTGATCGGACTTTTTTCTCCTTCCTTTTGGTGATACTGAAAATCTGCTCCTATTGATTTTTCGCACAAACTAAAGCAATTGTTTGACTAAATCAAAGAGGCAGCTGGAGCCACAATTACATATTGTGAGCGTGATTGTGTTGCCATTGATTCTAAATGTCTGAAACACCAAGAGGGATGCATCTGACTCACAGTTGATGTTTTGCCCCTGCTCCGTGCGGTATTGCACTATATTTGCACTTTTTATTTCCTTTTCCCTGTCTGTGCCTTTGTGGCAGGATGGCATGGAGGAGGCTGTTGTTTACCCTGATAAGCTGCCCATTGTCTCTGGTGGGAATTCCCTTTGGGATGCTGTGCCACGGGAATGAGTCTCGACACATCTTGAGCAGCTAACTGTAGAGGCACTAGCGGTGGTGGAGTTCTTTCGTACCCATCCTCTGGGATCTGGTGCCAGGGGTTAGGTGGCCCTCCGCTGGGACCAGGAGAGATGGTGGTTTAGAGACAACAAAAGGGAAATAAGGGAAAGACTGAGAACAAAGAGGGAAGGAGGTTCTGACAATGGATGAAAATAGAAACAAAACAAGACAGGGTGAGACTGTAAAAACAAAAATCCTCAAAAGTCAAATTACAAATATACAGAAGACTGAGAAATAAAGGGGATTTTTTTTAAAGCTCTATTATAATTGTAGCATGCTTAACAAAAAAAACAAGAAAAGACAAGGAAGACAAACATGCGTGTTTCTTTTGCATTTCTAAACCAGATACCAAACTTTTTGCTGCTTCTCTGCACAGCAGACTGTGTTAACTCGAGGCACGGCTATGCTCGGGGCTGCAATGGAAGGTGTGCCCCAGCTCAGGTGTGCTGGTAGTAGACGCGGGGTGCTGACAGGATGGGTTAGACTCCTGGCTGGATCTGACTTGACAGCAGCGAAGCTCGCAGGGCCCAGTTGGCAGGTTGGGTGCTAAGGGCTTTACAGTGAGCCTAAAGCGCACAGGATTCAGTGTGGAGAAAAGCACAGAGAACAGCATTGAGTCACATCTCAAGTCGAACAGAATGAACTGCTGGTCAATCAGCGTCACTCCCCGTTGCTCTGCAGTTTAATGATGACAACAAAAGACAGTTTGGCAAGCTGTGTGTTCTTAGTTTCAGAAAAAACAAGTGAAATTTGATGATTTTCCTTTAAAGTTAACAAAATTTACAGGTCCTAACTAATCAGTTCAACATGCTATTTTTTTTCTTGCTTCAAAAATGGTTCCTATAGATCCAGACTTAATAGTAGTTTAGAAGCAGTGCACCACTTTGGGAGAGGTTGAAATGCCATTGGTTAAGATAATGTAAGGGAGAGATGTAAAGTTCAGTGCAAGAGAGTCTAATGCCTTTTTAAGGTGAGCCATTTTAGCACACAACCACATTTGTATATGTCTGTGTATTTACCCGCGAAGGGAGGGAGGTGACCTTTCCAAGTGGAGCTGGTGTCTGCATGGAAACGTTGCTCGCTGCATCCTAATGGCCACCCAGGGCCACCTTGCCTCCACGGCCGTCCTGATATTTGCCTAAACGTTGGGTGAGTGAGTTTTTTTTTATGTCACCCTAAGCCTTTCCAGAAATATTTACAGAATTTCTGGTGAACTATGGCAAGCCAAATGAGCATTTATTCTGATATCAGGATATCAGCCAGAATTGTCATGAACATGTAAGCCATTTCTGTCCACTAGTTAACTAGTTAGCCATGTTTGTGTCAACTAGTTAAATAGTGACAGCCTAAATGTCAACTAGTTAACTAGTAAGGCCTAAATTCTCTCTAGTTAACTAGTTAAAATGTTTCATATCTTACTAGTTAACTAGTATTGCTCAGTGTGTTCACTAGTTAACTAGTGGACAGATCAATGTCCACTAGTTAACTAGTTAAAACACATTTAGTTTTTACTAGTCAACTAGTAAGGTACAAAAACTCGTACTAGCTGACTACTGAATGTAAAAATCCCACTTGTTAACTTTGCCCAATTTGGCCAGCCGCTTGAGCATTAATTCTGATATCTTGTCAACAGGTCAACTAGTTAACTAGTGAGGGTCAAACTGTACACGCTAGTTAACTAGTGAACACATTTTGACCTTCACTAGTTAACTAGTTGACACAAAAATGGCTCATTAGTTAACTAGTAAAGGCCAAAATGCATACCAGTCAGCTAGTTGAAGGTATTTGTGTCTCACTAGTTAACTAGTCAGGGTCAAAATGAGCCCACCAGTTAACTAGTGGGAGACGGAAATGTTCACTAGTTAACTAGTGAACACATTTTGGCTTCACTAGTTAACTAGGTGACACAAAATGGCTCACTAGTTAACTAGTAAAGGCCAAAATGCATACCAGTCAGCTAGTTGAAGGTTTTTGTGTCTCACTAGTTAACTAGTGATGGCCAAAATGTGCACACCAGTTAACTAGTGACAGAAGAAATGCCCACTAGTTGACTAGTGAACACATTTTGGCTTCCTAGTTAACTAGGTGACACAAAAATGGCTCACTAGTTAACTAGTAAGGGCTAAAATGCATACCAGTCAGCTAGTTGAAGGTTTTTGTGTCTCACTAGTTAACTAGTGACAGTTCAAAGTGTCCACATGTTCACTAGTGAAGGCAAAACTCCTAACTAGTTAAGTAGTTGGAGTAGGGCAGTGCCACTAGTTAACTAGTGAACCATTAATGACTCACTAGCTAGCTAGTTGATTGTAGCAGGCTCACTAGTTACCTAGTTGATGCATCCATTGTCCAAACTAGTTAACTAGTGAGGACATAAATGTATACTAGTAAACTAGTTCAAGCCTACATTCACACTAGCTAGCTAGTTGCACAGAATTCTAATTAGGAGGCAGAGAATTTCTCAAATTGAGGCTTTCTATTGGCTCACTATGTTAAAATAAAATATGACAACCAATCACAGTGCGGAATTTTGCAAAATCCCACCCCAAACATTTGCATGCGGCACACAAGTTAACATGCTGGCCAGAGGAACCTCAGCTAGTAAACTAGTAGTGGCTTCAGTGTGACACTTACATGTAAACTTGTGAAGGCGGAACTGCTCACTAGTTAACTAGAGAGGGTACAAATGTCCACTAGTTAACTAGTGAGGTGCAAAATAAGTGTCACTAGTTCACTAGTGGGCCCCAAAACGCCCACAAGTTAACTAGTAGGGTGTGGATATGCTCACTAGTTAACTAGTGAGGTGCAGATTTGCTCACTAGTTAACTAGTGCACCCTTAAGCGCCCACTAGTTAACTAGTAAGGTGCAAAAAAGCATCACTAGTTAACTAGTAAGGTGCAGACATGCTCACTAGTTAACTAGTGGGCCCCAAAACGCCAACTAGTTAACTAGTAGGGTGCGGATTTGCTCACTAGTTAACTAGTGAGGCGCAGATATGCTCACTAGTTAACTAGTGACGTGCGGATTTGCTTACTAGTTAACTAGTGAGGCGCAGATATGCTCACTAGTTAACTAGTGAGGTGCGGATTTGCTCACTAGTTAACTAGTGAGGTGCGGATTTGCTCACTAGTTAACTAGTGAGGTGCAGATTTGCTCACTAGTTAACTAGTGAGGTGCGGATTTGCTCACTAGTTAACTAGTGAGGTGCGGATTTGCTCACTAGTTAACTAGTGAGGTGCAGATATGCTCACTAGTTAACTAGTGAGCATATCTGCACCTCACTAGTACCTCACTAGTTAACTAGTGAGCATATCTGCACCTCACTAGTTAACTAGTGAGGTGCGGATTTGCTCACTAGTTAACTAGTTGCATCTAAAAACACATACAAGCTGACCATTTTTGTCCACTAGTTAACTAGTGGAACAACTGAAATTTCACCAGTTTACATGTGTGGGAGTGCAGCAGCTCACTAGTTAACTAGTGCCTGAAACACAAATTATGCATATTCTAATGAGAAGGCGGGCAGAAGACTCCTGTTGGGTATAAGAATCCCACCCAGTCTAAAACGTATGTGCTGTGGCCTCACAATCACATACTGATGGGTGTCCCTGAGCGCCAAGGCTTGCACTCATTAGTCATGGTTTGACACCTACTGGTTGGTCGTTGCGGCGGGTTCGAATCCCGCAGATGGCATTCCGCAATTGCTGTAACATTATTTATTTTCTCTTTGTGTTGTAATGTTCAAAGTTTTATTGTTTTACTGCTTTTATTCCCCCCTCCCAAATCAAGTAAAGCACCTCGTTTGGTGTCGTGTAAGGGAGATCAGTTGGCGAGTTCAAGTCCCATTGAGGAGAATTGGAATTTAGTGTGCCAGTAATTTTATTGTAGTTCATTTTTGTTTGGTATTGAAAGTTTGGTATTGAAAAAGGCTATATTAAAAATAATTATTAATATATATATATATATCTCCATCCATCCATCCATCCATCTTCCCAAGAAATAGATCAAATGACACTGAGGGAAAAAAACTGTGGTTATTTTGTTTTTTTGTTTATTTTGGAGAGGGTGCTGGCTGCAAAACCACAAAGGCGGAGCTGCACCCCGCCCATTCACGCAAACTCAGCCCACTGACTTCCGTTTTTGTTTTCAACTTTATCGCAAACTGACCTGACCCACATGAATTACGGCTGTTACTAGTTTACAGTCGTTAATGCTATGTTCTATACTCCAATTAAACAAGATAAATATAACTTGCTACATGACAAAGACTGAATATATCTCGAAATGAAAAGGTTTCTCTTAGCGAATATCTGCCTACAGCTTGTCTAATAAAAGTGGTGTACAACAGCACTTCAATCTATTTAATGGCCTCTGGTAGTCTAGTGGTAAAATCATCTGAGTTGGTTTTTGCTTTCCCCTCAGCTGATGCTGGTTCGATTCTCGGTGGGGTCATCAGCAGTCTATTTAGCCACATTCAATTTGTTTATATTTTAGTTGTAATGTTTCTTTTCAGCAAAATATTTATGTCGCTAAAAGTTCTTTGAATTTGGTCGTTCCTAAACAGCATTTTAGTTGAAACTCTGCTCACAAATGGACTCACACTGGCTAAATAAACGAATAAATAAATAAATAAACACATTATATGTTAAACGGTATACCAGTAAATTGTTGTAAACATAGTACTGGCAAGTGTAGCTAGAAATGAAGAAAAGAGGTTGTAAACTACCTAAAACTTACACTACTGGGAGGCGAAACAGCATGTCAACCTGACTCCATAACCACTACACCACCACATCTGTTGTAAATCAAGTGGCGTTACATGTAATTGTGCTGCCCAGTGTGTCTCTGAGATGGGATGTATGGTTTATTGGCGGTGTCTCAGTAGAAGTCATTTCAGAAATAATTTGTCAGAAAATTCACAGAATATCCAGATTTGAGAACCAAGACCAGACCCGCTTCGGGGGAGGAGACCAAATTGAAGCTGAGATGGGAGGAAAATGCATGAATGAGGCTAAAAATGGCTTTGGCGTGTTTCTTATGAGGAAATGACAATATAACATGATTAAAAGTTCCAAAAGTTAGATTTTTAATTATATGGAACCTTTACAAAAACTGTTCAATTAACTTCTCAACTCCGTCCTCAATCTCGCATTTTTTGCTACAACACCCTCTTTGGTTCCAGAATGCTATCAAGTCTGACAACTGGAAGGAATTAGACTGACTCTAATGGAATGGGCGGGGCTGATTCTGGAATGGGCGGGGCTGACTCTGGTGCAGCTCCACCTTCTGGTGCAGCTCCGCCTTTGTGGTTCTGCAGCAAGCACCACTTGTTATTTTGAGCTAGTACCAGAAGACAGTGTAACCTTTTTTAGTTCTCTCCAGTCAAAACAAAACTTTAGACTTTTTTCTTTTTTAAATTTAACAGGGAACAGCAATCAATTGAACAGGGAACTGCAACCAGTAGTCACACAACAAAATAAAATCACACAAACAAAATAAAGTTACTCTCCTTTTTTTTTGGTGTCTGAAAAGGGCAGGGAAAACCATCAGACTCCAGTCACCCATCGAATGGACTCTTCACCCTCCTGCCCTCTGGGAAGCGCTACAGGAGCCTATGGACTAAGACTACCAGGTCCCGAAACAGTTTCTTCCCCACAGCTGTCAGACTCCTAAACTCTGCCTGCTGACATAACACCCCAAACCAGCAGCACCCTACATAAACTCTGTAGAAACAAGAAAGCCCTGCAAATCGATGCAGAGCGTCACGGGATATGCCTGACTGGTCATATATATTACCTCTCATGACACTGACCTCTGACCCTATGAACTTGTGTATGTGATGAGTTTATTTACCTTTGATAGGGAGTTATGACCTCTGATTTTGTCAAAATCCTTCAACCCGTTCAGGAGATATTGCACACAAAAGCCAAATTTTCATATATACGGCCTCACACAACCTTGACCTTTGACCCTATGAGATTGTGACCTGATCAGTTTATCTACCTTTGATAGGGAGCTATCACCTCTGATTTGGTCAAAATCATTCAACCCGTTCAGGCAATTTTTGATATATATATGACCTCACACAACCTTGACCTTTGACCCTATTACATTGTGTTCCTAATCAGTTCATGTACCCTTCATAGTAATAAAATACACAGGCGAGGGTCCGACTCTCTGGAGGACGCCATGTTGGATTCTATGTTTATTTAGCTGTATTTATGGTTTTGCTGGTGGTTTTTGACTCCTTTGAAAACTGTGCAACAACTCTCTTCTTCTTCCTTTTCTCGTGTGTTATTTGGCGGATGGCACTCAACATAAAAAGATGCATTTCTCAAACAATTAATGTATTGGAGCGTGAACCTGAGTCATTAATCTCATATCCTAATTTGAGAGTTACAGCTAGAGTCCAGAGGGTTTTGTTGGCTTTATGAGCATTAGTTAGTAAGGTCCTCACTTGAACAAAAAATACAGCTTGTTTGCAGTGACTTTGGTATTTACTACCCCCTATTGCCAGAAATCTACACACTTTCCCTTTAAGCGCGTTGTCTCTTTAAGACTGGTCCTGGGTGACATTGGAGTTTACAGCGAGGCCGTAGAAATTCTCTGTCTGGATATTTATTGTGGAGATTAATGGACTAAAATGGGTTGCTGCACCGTGACTGTCTTCTCCTTTTTTTGGAGAGTAAAAACTATATTTTGGTTTTTAAATGCTGCCGCTGCACCGTATTAAGAAATCATATTACTGGTTGGTTCGAAATGGGTTGAAATGTTCACATTTCTTCTTTGCTTTACATGCTGATCACTAAAGCGTGCTTTAATTAATATTGCGTTTTCGTAAAACGTAAGAGCAAACAAGGGGGATTTTAATTGACAAAAATAATAAAATCAGCACATTTCCAAGCCAACTGCGGTTAACATTGGCACGTCGGCTTGAAAAATATCTCCTTTTTGCCGTAAATAACACACATTTCATAGCTGTTGTGGGTTATGTATGTGTTCATCAGTGCTTGAGAACTGTAACTTTGGGGAGCGGGTCGTAATTGTGGGCTTTTAATGCGGTGCTGTCTGTGGCGAGGTGTTGGTAGGGTCTGATCGGAGCTGCAGCCAGAGCGTTTCTCCCGACCAGCGGCTGCTGGGAGCTGGTCCACGGTGAAGCAGCCCACGCAGCCGAACGAGGGCTTCCCGGCTAAGAGCTGACCGCAGCGGGCCCGACGACCGCGGGCCAGCGACCCGAGAAATAACATGGGGAGTCCTGCTGCTGCCTGCTGTTGTTTGTTTTCCGTAGTAAATACCTGAATATGCAGAGACTCAACAGGTCATTCAGTTGTATGGTATCATTCAGATGATCAAATGAAATGTTGCAACATTAATATCAGTTTACCTGATCTTGATCAATAATCACATTGATGAATTGGTGCATGAATAACTACAGACCCTGCTTCCTGCAGCAGCTTTTTCTGCTCTAGATTTATGATCTGCTATTTGTATATTTCAAGGAAAAAGACGGAAATGGCATTAATTATTTAGATTTATTTGTGGATTTTTTTGTCGATGTTAACCCTGTTGTGTCTCAGTTCATGAAGCTGTTTTCAATGTTTCCCGCGATGCGAGCAGCTGATTGTGCAGCAGATGGCCGCGGACATGATCAATTTCGAAGTGCTAGTTCTGGATCAAGAGAAAGCCTGCTGTGCTGTGCCGATGATTTTATTTTGCGAGGATGGATTGAGGAAGGTGGACACACATGCTTAAATATCGACTGTCGGCAATAATCAGATTCATACTCATAAAATACTTGTTTACATGTTTTGTGTGTGTGTGTGTGTGTGTGTGTGTGTGTGTGTGTGTGTGTGTGTGTGTGTGTGTGTAACTCTGCCCACTAATCCGTTACGTATTTTGTTTCTTGTTGACATAAATACAAAAATTATGCAAAAGAAAAGAAGTGAAATAATGTACAAAACTAAAGTGTATGATACAGTATCGAACCCGCAACCTTCACCATTGCAGGCGAACACGTTAGTCACTAGACCACCAGCACTAGGTGCTACATCTCCCCGCAAATTCCTACATTTAAAACACTATGAGTGCTGGCAGGCTTTACAGCAACGTATGTAAAATAGAGCCTTTTTTATTATTATAAACTTGTCGCTTCCGTACAAATGTGAAACAATATATCTGACGGAGATTTCTGCGGAGTTTCTGCACTTTCCTGTCAACAGAAACAGACATGCTGTCTGCCGCTGCCTTCGGCCTCCAGGCTTTTTCAGACTAATAACTGAAAACTAAAGACTGCACACGTTAACTGAACAAAGATTACAGCAATACACCACAACTTTCTCGCTACAAATATCGTCAAAACATATTTATGTGCTCAAACGATCTTAGTTTATCAAATTTTCTCTTAGAACAGCCTGAACAGAGTCCGCCATACTTTCTCTGTTTCTCAGTCCTACATGGACCAATCACATTGCTGTTCTGCATTTCTTCATTTGCATGTAAAGGCCGGATTTGCTCACTAGCTAACTAGTGAGCAGTACAGTGGTCGAACTAGTTAACATGTTACACAGAATGCCAGCCAAGTGTGTATTTATTCAAATTCCACAAATTTACTAGTTTTAGGGGCATTTTTCTGCAGCTAGTTAACTAGTGACAATGTTTTGTGTTCACTACTTAACATGTAAGGCTCAGTTTGCCCTCTATAAGCTAGTGAGAAAAAATTATAATGCAGATATGCTCACTAGTTAACTAGTGAGTGCTTCCTGTCCCATTACAAGTGAACTAGAAAGGCCAAATATGTCAACTAGTTAACTAGTGAAGGTAAATTTGTCACTAGTTAACTAGTAAGAACACATTTTTACATAACAAGTAAACTAGATTGCTCCAAAAACAGCAACTAGTGTGCGTCTTGTGCGCACTAGTTAACTAGTGAGCATATCTGCACCTCACTAGTTAACTAGTGAGCATATCTGCACCTCACTAGTTAACTAGTGAGCAAATCCGTACCTCACTAGTTAACTAGTGAGCAAATCCGCACCTCACTAGTTAACTAGTGAGCAAATCCGCACCTCACTAGTTAACTAGTGAGCAAATCCGCACTTCACTAGTAAACTAGTGAGCAAATCCGTGCCTCACTAGTTAGCTAGTAAGCAAATCCGCACTTCACTAGTTAACTAGTGAGCATATCTGTGCCTCACTAGTTAACTAGTGAGCAAATCCGCACCCTACTAGTTAACTAGTTGGCGTTTTGGGGCCCACTAGTTAACTAGTGAGCATGTCTGCACTTTACAAGTTAACTGGTGATGCTTTTTTGCACCTTACTAGTTAACTAGTGGGTGCTTTAGGGCACACTAGTTAACTAGTGAGCAAATCTGCACCTCACTAGTTAACTAGTGAGCAAATCCGCACATCACTAGTTAACTAGTGAGCATATCTGTGCCTCACTAGTTAACTAGTGAGCAAATCCGCACCCTGCTAGTTAACTTGTTGACATTTTGGGGCCCACTAGTTAACTAGTGAGCATATCTGCACTTTACAAGTTAACTAGTGATGCTTTTTTGCACCTTACTAGTTAACTAGTGGGCGCTTTAGGGTGCACTAGTTAACTAGTGAGCAAATCTGCACCTCACTAGTTAACTAGTGAGCATATCCGCACCTTACTAGTTAACTTGTGGGCGATTTGGGGCCCACTAGTGAACTAGTGACACTTATTTTGCACCTCACTAGTTAACTAGTGGACATTTGTACCCTCTCTAGTTAACTAGTGAGCAGTTCTGCCTTCACAAGTTTACATGTAAGTGTCACACTGAAGCCACTACTAGTTCACTAGCTGAGGTTCCTCTGGCCAGCATGTTAACTTGTGTGCCGCATGCAAATGTTTGGGGTGGGATTTTACGAAATTCCGCACTGTGATTGGTTGTCATATTTTATTTTGACACAGGGAGCCAATAGAGAGTCTTAATTTGAGAAATTCTCCACCTCCTAATTAGAATTCTGCGCAACTAGCTAGCTAGTGTGAATGTAGACTTGAACTAGTTTACTAGTATACATTTATGTCCTCACTAGTTAACTAGTTTGGACAACGGATGCATCAACTAGGTAACTAGTGAGCCTGCTGCCATCAACTAGCTAGCTAGTGAGCCATTAATGGTTCACTAGTTAACTAGTGGCACTGACCTACTCCAACTAGTTAACTAGTTAGGAGTTAAGCCTTCACTAGTTAACTAGTGTGCACATTTTGGCCATCAATAGTTAACTAGTGAGACACAAAAAACCTTCAACTAGCTGACTGGTATGCACTTTGGCCTTTACTAGTTAACTAGTGAGCCATTTATGTGACAACTAGTTAACTAGTGAAGCCAAAATGTGTTCACTAGTTAACTAGTGCACATTTATGTCTACCACAAGTTAACTAGTGTGCACATTTTGGCCATCACTAGTTAACTAGTGAGACACAAAAACCTTCAACTAGCTGACTGGTATGCATTTTGGTCTTTACTAGTTAACTAGTGAGCAATTTATGTGTCAACTAGTTAACTAGTGAAGCCAAAATATGTTCACTAGTTAACTAGTGCGCATTTATGTCTACCACAAGTTAACTAGTTTGCACATTTTGACCCTCACTAGTTAACTAGTGAGACAAATACCTTCAAGTAGCTGACTGCTATGCATTTCTGCTTTTACTAGTTAACTAGTGAGCAGTTTTTGTGTCAACTAGTTAACTACTGAAGCCTAAATGTGTTCACTAGTTAACTAGTGCGCATTTCTGCTGTCACTAGTTAACTAGTGGGCACATTTTCACCCTCGATATTTAACTAGTTGACACAAACATGTCTAACTAGTTAACTAGTGGACAGAAATGGCTTACATGTTCATGACAATTCTGGCTGATATCCTGATATCAGAATAAATGCTCATTTGGCTTGCCATAGTGAACCGTGTCTCAGAAAATAAAAAACACACTTGAATATTTCTTTTCAACGTTACTCTTATATTTATTGATGATGCAAACATATTTAGTCTCATTTTCAAACAGAAAAAAAGTTTCATCAAAGCTGAAGAGCTGATAGTAGAGTAGGACTTTGTGTATTTGGATTTCTTTTATTTTCAAATAAAACTCTTGTCAAACACACTCCACCTCTCACTAGTTATGCAGCTCTCTGTGAGGGTTAAGGCAGAGGTTTCCGTTCACATGGCTGCCTGCTTCGTGTTGCTCTGTGGATCATTAGGAAAATGAACGATTGGAGGGCTGACCATGTGTGTGTGTGTGTGTGTGTGTGTGTGTGTGTGTGTGTGTGTGTGTGTGTGTGTGTGTGCCGCTGGGCTTCGGACAGCCTGATTACTCTGCTTTGTCTCCTACTTACCTGCCGGCCTACCGACTCACCTTCCGCATACTAACTCCCTTTACTCTTCTAACACAAACATTCTACACTTACGCACATATCGGGTGGAATCTCAAATGTTTGTGTGTGTGTGTGTGTGTGTGTGTGTGTGTGTGTGTGTGTGTGTGTGTGTGTGTCTAGATTAATCTTTGCAAAACTTCTGAATGCATCAAATCTTGTCACATGATTCTGGGCCAGCAAATCTATTCCTGAGGGTACCTGCGCAAAACCTCTTCACCACCACAAGTCATTCTCTTCAGTTTTATGTCTTTATCCCCGATTGTATACTTGGAGGCAAATGGCACACATGCATTTTAAAAGCACATCAGCGTCTGGGGCAAAAACCCTGAAAGGTGGAAAAAAAATTGCCGGATCAACGATTGATGTCAGAGGAACAACTCCATGCAAGTGGCTGGAGATTTTTCTCTTCTTGCAAGGGCGTTTGCGTGAGCTGTCCCAATTAACAAGCTGAGGAGGTAATGTTGGTGGGTGGACACACTGTGCATGTCTGTGTGAGGGGGCTGTGTGTTGCTGAGCCTACATCACAATATCCATGCTTAGCCCGACAAACAAGAGATAAAGACAATGTTAGGATTTAAGCTAGCATAGCATGTCTCTGCTAAACATGCAGGTTAAAACTTTATATTCCCCAGTAGCATCGGAAGTAGAAAGATTTTGGGACCAGAATATAGAACCACTATGATTAGTGTCTTATCTGTATTCCGTCTACTCATACCTGGCATCAGATACCGACCAACACCACAGACTTCTCCAGAGGAGCTGGGTGTTTCAGAACAGGAGGTTGAAATTAGTTTTTATATTAAGGTATAGAAGGTGAGCATATGCTGCATGTCTAAATGTACAAACAGAAGAAAGAAAACAAAGAGATGTTTGTGGGAAAATGCATTAAAAATGGTTTTAAGCCACTTTTTTTTTTCTTACTTTTTAGCAGAGTCACGGTAATGTAAATGTTCTCTATGGTGCGTTTTATGAGATTTCTACAGGACTTGATGTGAATAACGGTCAAGATTGGATGCAGGATAATCCACCACGTTTAAGTTGCTGAGCTTGATGCCTACTTGAAATGTAGCTTGTTCAAAATGCTTAATGGCTGGTGGAAACACACGCATTGACTATAACGGCAGCTATTAGCTACGTATGCATTGCATACATGACGCTTATGCATCTGGTGAAAAGCTGAAGTAAGACACCAAAATCAAATAAAGACAAAGGTTTAAATTATGTATCCACCTACATTCATAACTGTGAAGGCAAGTTAACAAGCTTCTCCTTTGGGTTGCTAAACTACGATACATACTAGCTCAACTATCACAATGAGGAAGCAACGCTAAAGATGTTATAAGAGTTATTTCAGAAACGATGGCTCATGATGTTAACCTATGACTGATAAATAATTAAAGGGGCGGATAACTGAAAACCCGTTTTTTAATGATTATTTCTGATTATAATCGGCCACTGAGTTTTTCATGCAGGCTGAACATGAAAATAATCTTCTACATCTATCTCCTGCATCATTTTCTGATGGAAAATAGACAGTGAAAACCTAGGTTTTGAAAAGCCCGACAGATCTACATCATACTGTCACTTAACGTTCATGGGCTCACCCATCTTCACTCAGGAAGGGGAAGACTTTTGTTGTTTTAGCATCCAGCTGAGAACATCTTGGCTAACAGAAGCTAACCGTTAGCATTAGCAACTTCATCACATGGCAGAAGCTCATTCAGGCTTGAGTTATTTGTGGACATGAAATATCCAACTTGCAAGTCAGTGGTAGATTTGGCCCCAAGGCATTCATCCCTACTAGAGACCACTGCAAATGTATTAATTAAACTAACTTTGGCTAGTAAAGAGCTAGCAGTAACCATCATTACCCAAAGCAGAAGCCAGTGTAGGGTTTGGTAAATTGAGTGCTTTAAGAGCTCAATATATACACTCAACAAAAATATAAACGCAACACCTTTATTTCTGCTCCGATTTTTCATGAGATGGACTTAAAGATCTAAAATTCATTCCAGATGCACAATATTACCATTTCTCTCAAACATTGTTCACAGATCAGTCTAAATGTGTGATAATGAGCATCTGTGCTTTGCTGAGATAATCCATCCCACCTCACAGGTGTGCCACATCAAGATGCTGATCTGACATCATGAGTAGTGCACAGGTGTACCTTATACTGCCCGCAATAAAAGGCCACCCTGGAATGTGCAATTCTTTGCTTTATTGGGGGTCTGGGGACTCAGAACCGGTCATTATCTGGTGTGACCACCCTTGGCTTCATGCAGTGCAGCACATCTTCTTCGCATAGAGTTTATCAGATTGTCAATTGTGGCCTGTGGAATATTGGTCCACTCATCTTCGATGGCTGTGCAAAGTTGTTGGACATTCGTGGGAACTGGTACACGCTGTCGTATATGCCGGCAAAGCACATCCCAAACATGCTCAATGGGTGACATGTTCAGTGAGTATGCTGGCCATGCAAGAACTGGGACATTTTCAGCTTCCAAGAATTGTGTACAGATCCTTGCAACATGGGGCCGTGCATTATCTTGCTGAAACATGAGGTGATGTTCATGGATGTACGGCACAGCAATGGGCCTCAGGATCTCATCACGGTATCTCTGTGCATTCAAAATGCCATCAATAAAATGCACCTGTGTTCTTCGTCCAAAACAGATGCATGCCCATACTACAACCCCACCACCAACATGGGCCACTCAATCCACAACATTGACATCAGCAAAGCGCTCACCCACACAACACCACACACACTGTCTGCCATCTGCCCTGAACAATGTAAACCGAGATTCATCCGTGAAGAGAACACCTCTCCAACGTGCCAGACGCTATCAAATGTGAGCATTTGCCCACTCAAGTCTGCTACGGCGACGAGCCGGGGATCAGGTCAAGACCCCGATGAGGATGACGAGCATGCAGTTGAGCTTCCCTGTGATGGTTTCTGACAGTTTGTGCAGAAATTGTTTGGTTATGCAAACCAATTGTTTCAGCAGCTGTCTGAATGGCTGGTCTCAGACGATCTTGGAGGTGAACCTACTGGATGTGGAGGTCCTGGGCTGGTGTTGTTACATGTCGTCTGCGGTTGTGAGACCGGTTGGTTGTACTGCCATATTCTCTGAAATGCCTTTGGAGATGGCTTATGGTGGAGAATTGAACATTCAATGCATGAGCAATAGATATGGTTGACCCCCAGAGACAGAGACCCCCCAGGTACCGGAGTCCGTAGATTAACTGCAGTACGACCAAGTCAGTCCAGAATCATCTCCAGGTAACAACAGTTGGAGCTAGTTTGCGTCTCAGGAATAACTCTTAAGGAGTTGAATAAATCAGCCTGTTCTGCAGGAACTGATTTGTTGTATCAGCTTTGCAAGTGCAAAAAGGTTTTGAAGATGTGTCAAAAGCTTTGGTGGTTAAACAGGTGTGCTTCAGGTGGCCGGTCTGAAGCTTCTCTAGAACTAAGGGAAAACCCGAGTAATCTGATTTTAATGTTCTCATGTTATGATTGTGTAGCCAACCAGAGGTTGACAAGTTTGAGGATTATTACCAAGAATCTCAGAAACACGCCTTCTTTGATATCGGAGGCACTGATCTGGGGTAAAGGCTATTTATGTGTCATGGGTTTAACTTTACCTTACTTGTTCTTGTGTGAGTGCAAATGGTGACCTTGTCAAGTAAACATGCAATTGAGCACAGATTAATGAAAGCATTTCATTATATTAATTATCATAAGTAGCAATAAACAAACATTTATTTAATGATTATCTAGCTTATGAGTTTTAGAAGTTCATATTTAATTTTAAAATCTTCTTTCTTCTTTCTTCTGTGAAGGAAGGAGCCTTAGATAAAAGGGTGCTGTGTGAGGAACCTTGAGGAGAGAATGTTATTGTTGACATTTCATTATCTGTGTCAGAGCTGCAGGCTCTGAGCTCCAGCTGGTGGGATGAAGGCAGGCTGATTTGTCAAGATGGCGCCGAGTATGGCTGCCTCGTTGCGAGCTCCACCAAGCAACAGCTGTTTTTTGTGTTTACTACTTTTTCCTTTTCTTTATTTTTTCACGAGTAGCACATGTATCCTTGTGTACGACCGGCAAACCTTACTGGACATAAAAGACAGAGTTTCTCATTGCTTCCCGGAGTTCAGGTCTTTCATCACGGACCCGCCGTTTGCAGATCCCCCATTCATCTCACCTGAGACGCCTTTGTTCTGGGCCCGTGGAGGCCGCAAGCGCCGACGCAGAGGGAAAAGATCTGGCGTTCTGGTTCGACTAAGACGGCGCACTAACAGACCACCATTACCCAGTTTACTACTGGCTAATGTGCAGTCCCTGGAGAACAAGCTGTGCGAGCTTCGGGCTCGGATCTCATTCCAGCGAGAGATGCGGGACTGCAGCGCGATCTGTCTCATAGAAACCTGGCTATCAAACAAAGTACCGGATCCCGCAGTACAACTACCGGGGTCCTCCGTGCACCGCGCGGACAGGTCACAGGAGCTTACTGGGAAAAGCAGAGGTGGTGGTGTGTGTTTCATGATCAACAACAGCTGGTGTGATTATGCGAATGTGCACCCGGTCAAATCCTTCTGCTCTCCGGACCTGGAGTACCTGATGATTAAGTGCCGGCCATTTTGGCTACCGAGAGAATTCACAGCGGTGATTATGACGGCTGTTTACATTCCCCCACAAGCCGACACTGACCGAGCACTCAGAGAACTGTACAGCGCGATAAGCAATGAGGAAACCGTACACCCAGAGGCGGCGTTTATTACGATCAGGGACTTTAATAAGGGCAACCTGAAGAAAGTCTCACCAAAACTACACCAACACATCCATTTCAATACACGTGGAGATCGGCTCCTCGACCACTGCTACACCTCTTTCCGAGATGCGTACAAAGCCCTCCCCCGTGCCCCATTTGGCCAATCAGATCACCGCTCCATCCTGCTTATACCTGCCTACAGACAGAAGCTAAAACGGGAAGCTCCAACCCTGAGGGCAGTGCATCGTTGGTCAGACCAATCGGAGGCTGAGCTGCAGGATTGTTTTGATCGGGCGGACTGGGAAATGTTTCACGAGGCTGCTAGAGACATTGATGAGTACACAGACTCAGTCTGCGGATTTATCAGGAAATGAGTGGAAAATGTTGTCCCATCCAGAACAGTTAAATCCTTCCCGAATCAAAAACCCTGGATTAATGGAGGTGTGCGAACGGCGCTGGCAGCGCGGAGCACCGCCTTTGCATCCGCGAACACATCAGACTACAAACACGCACATTACCAACTCCGGAAGACGATCAAAGCAGCCAAACGTGAGTACAGAGACAGGGTGGAGCAACAGTTTGACAACCCCCGGAGTATGTGGCAGGGACTAAACACAATCACAGACTTTAGAGGGAGAACCAGCACACCGCAGACCCCGGCCTCTCTGTGTGAGGATCTAAATGCATTCTATGCCAGATTCGACACAGCAAACACCATGAGACCGGACAGTGGGCGCACCGTGGATGACGTCAGTGCGCACACTGTGTCTGAAGAGGATGTGCGGAGGTGCTTCAGGAGGGTGAACGCACGCAAAGCTACTGGTCCGGATGGAATTCCTGGCCGCGTCCTGAGGTCATGCTCGGGTCAGGTGGTTGGAGTGTTTACACACATCTTCAACCTTTCCCTCTCTCTGTCTGTAGTCCCAGCCTGCTTCAAAATGGCCACCATTGTCCCTGTACCCAAATCCTCTACCATCTCCACATTGAATGACTGGCGACCTGTAGCCCTGACCCCCATCGTGAGCAAATACTTCGAGAAGTTGGTCAGGGACTTCATCTGCTCTGCACTGCCCGATTCACTGGACCCTCTACAGTTTGCATACCGCCACAACAGGTCCACTGATGATGCCATAGCCCTGACACTTCATGCTGCCCTGTCACACCTGGAGAAGAGAGACACGTATGTGAGAATGCTGTTTGTAGATTACAGCTCAGCATTCAACACATTGTTCCCTCGAAGCTGGACAGGAAACTGCAGGATCTAGGACTGAGCAGCTCCCTCTGCAGCTGGGTCCTTAACTTTCTGTCTGACAGATGCCAGGTGGTCAAACTGGGCGGCACCACCTCATCCCCCGTCACACTGAACACTGGTGCTCCGCAGGGGTGTGTGCTGAGCCCTCTCTTGTACTCACTCTACACCTACGACTGCACGGCCACGAGAAACTCCAACATCATGGTGAAGTATGCGGACGACACCACAGTGGTAGGTCTCATCACCAATGACGATGAGACGGCCTACAGGGAGGAGATCAGCGCCCTGACCCGCTGGTGTCAGGACAACAGTCTCACCCTCAATGTCACAAAGACAAAGGAGATGATAGTGGACTTCCGGAGGAGCAGAGGAATACACACCCCCATCACCATCAACGGCGACGCTGTGGAGAGGGTGAGCAGCTTCCGTTTCCTTGGAGTTCATCTGGCAGAGGATCTTACGTGGTCAGTGCACACGGAAAATACAGTGAAGAAGGCACAGCAGCGCCTCTTCTTTCTCAGAAGACTGAAAAGATTTGGCATGAGCCGCCGCATCCTCAGGATCTTCTATCGCTGTGCCATTGAGAGCATCCTCACTGGATGCATCTCCGCCTGGTATGGCAACAGCACAGCTTACAACCGCAAAGCTCTCCAGAGAGTAGTGCGGTGTGCAGAAAGGATTATTAGAGGTGAGCTTCCCTCCCTCCAGGACATCTATAAGAAGCGGTGCCTGAGGAAAGCGGGGAGGATCATCAAGGACTCAAGTCACCCCAGCCATAAACTGTTCAGACTACTTCCATCAGGAAGGAGGTTCTGCAGCATCAGGTCCAGAACCAGCAGACTGAGAGACAGCTTTTTCCATCAGGCCATCAGACTGCTGAACACTTCACAGACACCTTACCCTCACTACTGAAACTCCAACATTACACACTCCATACTGTACATTAATGCCACTGTTTTGCACATACCGGCCTCTGTACTTTTTATATCTCTTATCTTATTGTTTACTTTATTCATTTGTATACTTAGATTAGCCATTTTTAAATTTTACTTGTTTTTACATTACTGTATTTTTGCACAACTCTGTTGCTGTGAAGCTCGCACACAAGAATTTCACTCGCATGTACTGTACCAGTGTACCTGCACATGTGACGTGACAATAAAAGTGATTTTGATTTTATTTATTTATTTATTTTTATTTAAAAGGAACACATGCAGTCTCGTGTCTCCTTTTTGACCAGATGTTGAATGGTCAAACAGTACCTAAAAACTGACCATTGCTGGACGGTACACTAGCTAAAAAGTCAGGAAGTGTAAAACCCTGAGCCTGTGGCATAAAGCTGACTAATATTACGGGCCTTTCATAATAAATTTTTTTTTAAACTTTCACTGGATTTTTATTATATCATTATGGATAAGTTAGCTAGGGATGTGAGAAAATATCGATATGGCAATATATCATGACATATCGTACCATTATCATCTCCCCTGTAACATGATGCGTATTGTATCTCCAGCATTTCACCAATACACATCCCTAATGTTAACATAGCTATCTTTATCACAGCTTGAGGAAATGAAAATGTCTTTTCTTTTTAATCATGTTGTCTCATTCTTTTTTGTGCTTTTCTCCGCTGAGGCATATTCTGCAATTTCAGCAATAAATAAATAAATAAATAAATAAATAAATAAATAAATAAATAAAATAATACTAAACGGAAACAAAAGTGCAATTTGTCAATTTTATTTGTAGTAGTAGTAACTAATAAATAGTTATTATTCTTTATAAAAAAACTGCTATTTTATTTACATAAATTATTACACGGTTAAAAGTTGTACAAAGAGAAAACAGGGACAATAACATTTGAAGTAATATGCATACAAGAGTAATATATATGAATATATAACATAAAATTCTCAATGGTGACAGCACTATTATCTTCTCTTGTTGGCTGTAGAGTACAAACGAATAGTCAAGTTTTCTTTTCCTAAATCCTGCTATTCTTTATATTGCAACACAAACAAATTCACACTTTACTCTTCACACATTAATTATGCAGTTAGAGAAAAAGCTGTAATAGTGGGGAAAAAAAGGGAAGGTGAAAATGAGGGATTTGGTTTCTTCTGCTCCCATCTTGAATATTCATAAATTATCAATTTTGATGCTTTCGGGCGTTGTTTGTTGCAGGGCGACACAGTCACTTCCTGTTCGTAAACCTGCTATTTACCAGGAAATGGATAAATCTGTTTAAAGGTGTCTGTGCTCCAAGGTAGACATATGTTGGGTGTCTGCTGCAGATTGGAGATGACTTTTCAAATGTACCTTCATCCTCAGCCCAACCTAAATCGTCCCCACATTTCACTGTTGAAATATTTTAGGGTGTCTGTCATTGTTGGCAGCCAGAGACGTTAATTTTCTGAGACAAGTCAAGACCGAACTCGTCTGAACACCACTTTTTAGTAACCTGGCTTTTTTTTTTGTCGAAGCTCTACAGTTTTGTTTCACCTCTATGATGTTTGAGAGCACTTAAAGATAATTAGCACTAAATTATGCTTTGAACAGAACAGCAACTGTCCTTAAGTCTTTTCTCCGGTGTGATGCCTCCTGTTTCATGGCCGTTGTGTTTGCCTGTTTGACGGTGCCAGACTTTCTGTAGATGCTGCCTAAATCTGATGGATGCCATAATAATTGAACTCAAGTGATGCAAATTGCTAAAGATTTCTTTAAATGCTTCCTAAAGGGGTTAGAAATGTCTTTTGGTAAGTCCAATTACCATTTCCCCCCTCTTTGAGTCTTTTTTTGTCAACCTTTCTTAAACTTCCTGCGCTCTTGGAAGAGGTCAGACACGGCCCTTTATTTGTGGAGGAGGATTTTCGTTTTCTGCAGAAAATTGCTAAGCGTTTAGAGCTTAGATCGGAGAGGGTCAGGGACCTTTCCTTTAATTTCTCTTTATCTTCTCAACCATGCTGTATGACCCCAAGCACATCATAGTTGGGGTGTCTGGCTTGTCTCTCGGCATGCTGTTTACTTGTGTATCTCTTTTTGCTCCCACTTGAACATTGTTCCTTTGTTTGCTGGGCAGATGTTAGCTCCTGCTTCTAAGATGGTCAACTTATATCCCAAGAGTTACAAACTGATCCTGAATTATCTTTGCAATTTGATGCTGGAATTAATGTTGAATTAGAAGATCCAACCTTCAAAAATTGCATCACAGTCACTCTCTAAAAAACATTGGGTTAAAAACAGCCTGATTTCAACCCAACCACTGGGGAAAATAGTGGTTGCACCCAACACTGGATTATTATAACACAGAAAATTGGGTTATGCAATCAACCCAATAGGTCCTTTTGGAAATGATCACTTCTGAGGATGATGCAGCATTTTTTGAGAATTGTCTTCAACCCACAAGCTGGGTAAATTTTGACCCAACTTGTGGGTCAAAGCTACCCAACCTATGACCCAACAGAATTACCGTATTTTCCAGACTACAAGCCGCTACTTTTTTTCTTACGCTTTGAACCATGCGGATTATAATGTGGTGCGGCTTTAGTCAACCAGAAAGGATGGATGCTAGAAAGTCTATTGAAGGAACGATTAGAGTGCTACGGAAAGCGCCCCGGAGGATTTTTTTCACAGTAAAACGGCGCTGCTTGTTTTCCCAGCTTCACCCCGGGAATGACAGCAACATGGAGAGCGACACTGACATAGCCACAGAAAAGGTATGTGACGAAGCTCTTCTGAGGCTGTTCAACTCCGACACTGAAGAAGATGACTTCAGTGGTTTCAGTGCACAGGAGGACGATGAATAAACGAATCAATAACTTTTCTGTTTTGTTTGATACTGATCAGATACGTTCAGTTAAACTATGTTTTCAATTCAGTAGATATCTGCGGCTTTTAGCCCGGTGTGGCTTATTTTAAGGTGCGCTCTATAGTCTGGAAATTACGGTAGTCAAGCCTTGGAGTTAATTGACCCTCCAACTTCCTAATGGGTGACCCCATAAAGAAAGTTGACCATTGAGCAGGATTGATGGTTTATCCCTTGAGGTCCATGTGGCAGGGGTGAGGAGTGAGCACCACCTCACCCCTGCCACGTGGACCTCAAGGATAAACCATCAATCCTTTTCAATGGTCAACTTTCTTCGTGGGGTCGCCCATTAGGACAGTGGGAGGGTTAAAGGATCGGACACATTACCAACCCAACTCCTGGTTCAAGGTTTTAGAACCCATATTTAGTCAAATTAAAGAGATACTATGCAGTTTTGACTTCCTTTAGCACCCCTTAGTGTCCGTTAGTAAAAGTGAAAGTGAAACTCATCTTCTGGCTTAATCTAACAGCTGAAATGTCTCCTCAGCCTTCATTAGTGTCCACAGGAGCGATCCATCACCAAATCAAACATATCAGCTTTGTTCACGATCTAAAACATTCAGGAAATGTGCTGGAAGCAGCTCCACTTTACTAAGTCCAACAGGAACTGGGCCGGCAACTCTGAAGTTGCAAGTGCAGTATTTTAGCCAATAAGAGCGGTTGGGTTATGAAAATAACCCAGTATTTTTTAGTGTGCAGAACCTTCAAAAATATATTACTGATTACTGACTCAGGCTTTTTCTTTCCTGTCACAAACCATCTTTTCATGCTGTTTTAGGTATTGAAAAGTCATGGTTACTACAGAAGCGAACATTGTGTCTGTGGTCAAAGGTGAGTGACAGTAGTCTCCCATCAGTGACATCACAGCACAATGGCAGAGACAGAAGGACAGAATTGTCTCTCTTATGCTTTCCAAGAGGATGTTATCACAAACATTTCCCCTTTAATCCGTAACTGAGTCTCGCAATCAGGGGACTGGAACTAATGAAGACAACTATTCAATTACAAGCTCAATTAATGCCAGTGCCTGGAAGCATGGATCACAGATGAGCCAAGCTGCTAGCCTTAGATGTAGTGCACTTCAACTGGAGGCGAACGACACAGTAAGAAACTGAGTTTCACCCTCGATCCTTTGGCTTAGCACTCATCGCTGCCTCCATGCTAAAATGGCTCCACAGGCTCATGAGAGGTACCAAAAAGTACACTTTAAATCTATTCCTTTGTCCACTGTGTGTGGGGTCAAGGACCTAAACTGACTATGTTTACATGTGGGCCTTCCACCTTTTCCCAAGTATAACTCTGATACTGCCATTTTCTCCAAGTGTTTCTCTTTGGCTTCACAATACCCGACCAAGCCCACCAAAAAGTCCAATTTAGCCTGATTTTTCTTTGATTCCTTCTTTGGCTCATATTGATTTCATACAACTTGTTATGTTTTGTTTCTCCTCTGTTGTGTTTTTGGATAAATCCATGTTGTTTACAGAGTGCGATGACCCGTGGGCCATCAGGATTATTCTAAACCCTTTCTCTCACTGAGGTTTGGTGGTGTATCAATAGGAAGCCATGTTTGCTTATAATTACGTCCCTACCACACACAGATGGGACTCAGTTCAGACCTCTTGGCCCAATTAAACCAAGCTTTCCTGCTTCAGTGTTTCGTCTCTTATATAAATACGTTTATTTGAAAAAGGAATGAAAAGATCATGTTTGCGTGTAATTTCTAATGGCTGATGCGTGACGCCTGCACCATTGTGATGTAAGAGGCAACACTGATTAATACAAAATATTACATCTTAGCGCCTTGTTGCCCAAAGGGAAATGTTCTTCACTGATTAAAAATTAAACATAAAAAATTATAAATAAGAGAAAAATAGAAACCTTTATAAAACAAAAACAAAACAAAAAAATCTCTAATTATGTCCCTAGAATTTAAATAAAGAGGTAAAGCCAGTGGGGAGTTGGGTCTAAATATTTCATTTATCTTTAAAAGGCCCCATGAGGATCTTTTCTTCCTTGGCTTTCATTTTCTCCTCTTTATTCACCTTTAGCAGTTGTATTTTTTGCATTACATTTCAACACTTTGTTTTACTGGATTTTGTTGGAGTACACTTGATCTGGATGCATTCAATGAAATAAGACACATTCATGGTAATTTATAAGTAATGAGGAAGGAAAAAAGTTTATTGTTCTCTTTTTGTTTTAGGCAACTGGGTTTTTACTCTTGCCTTCCATCCAAAAATTTTCTTGAATTTAGAACTGAATTACTGTGCCTTTGATAGCTAAAGATCTACATCTGTGTATTTTCTTGGGCTCATGCACTGAAAATTCAAGCTAGCTCCATATTAGCCTATGGTAAACGCAGAAGTAACCTCTGTACTTGGTTTGGTTGCTCAATTGCAGATGTCTGGTGTCTTCTTGCATCACCCCATTGTGCATGCTGGGGACTGGGGTGAATTCTCATTGATTGACAGTTGCTTCTCATGGATATTGGTATATATTTTTTTATTCATTATGGTAGTGCCATTTATCTGAGTTGATCATTTTATTGCAGCATGTCAATCTTAAAAGGATTTCTTACACTATAAATTTTAATTATTTCATTTTAAATTTTTTAAAGACCAGGTTCACTCAATTTATTCAACAGTCGTGTAGTTGTCTCTTGTATAAATGAATTCCTTGTGAGTCGATCTCTGTGGGATAAAAGCTATGGCGCTCCTGTTTCAGGAAGTAAAAGTGAGCCAGAGCAGAGGGATCAGAAGGCGGCAGGATTGGGAGTCTTAATTCCTGATATTTGGATATCTTGCCTCTGATTGGCTAACAGAAATACAACTCTACAACTGAGTGTTTTACAATGTTAATGTTTTATCTTCACAAATAACACAAGTCTAAAGGACTTCTGCCATGTAGTGGTGTTGCTAATGCTAACAGTTAGCTTTTACTAGCTCTGATCTCTCTTGGATGCTAAATCAAAAACGGCCTTCCCCATCGAGAACCAACATGGGCGAATCCATTAATGTTAATTTACAGTGTGTTGTAGTCTGACTGACTTTTCTAATTCTAGCATTTCCCTCGTCTATTTTCTATCAGAAGCTAATGCAGGAAATAGGGGTAGAAGACGATTTTCACTTTCAGCCTGCACGTTAAACTCCGAATGATCAGTCACATTTTCAAAAATAACAAGTAAAAAATGCTTTCTCAGGTAATTTGTTCTGTCTAGTGATTTTAGTGGGTAGTTCCTACTTAGCTTCAAACAGTAGGCACCTAAACTTTCCGGCAAGCGTTTCTCCACTTCACTGGGCCGACTGAACGTTGGTTTTCCAGACCATTTTCAGGAACTTTCTGACGTGGACAAGGGTAAGTACTCGAAAAAGGCCCAGCTGATTAGTGGAGCTTTTGTATACTTCACTCTGATTGGTTGTAACTTATAAGGCTGTCCAAAACAACCGACAGTATTAAAAGTAGAAGAGTTTCTTGTGAAGCAGAATGGAGGCAGAAGAAAATAACCATTAATCACTCTGGTTTAGAATCACCGTTAATAAAAAACAAAAAACACGACGGAGTTTCCCCACAACGACGTTATTCACGGCACTTTGTTTCACAGAGCACAGTGAAAAACGGACCTTCTTCCGGTCATTGAACGCCACATTTTACATCAAGCAGGTGCTCTCGTCCTCTGAATGGATTAAATAATGATATACTTTGACAGAATAAAACTTTTACTGTTATTAAAGCCACTATGGATGCATTTTGGAGCTGATCAGTGACATCACTCACTGCTGAGGCAGTCGCGATACACATGACGTCTGTGCAAAAGTCCTGAAAGGGCAACATTCTTTATGGAGAAACAAAAGCTGAGAGGACGGGGCCATCATTTTTCCCGCTCAATTTCACCCTCCCAGAACTTACCCTGAAGTTCCTAGAATGGAAAATTCATTTTCCTGCACACTTTTCTATTTTTCTGGCCGTTGTTCTTTACTCTAGTCCTTTACCTTTTGCATGTACTTCTGCAAGTGTTCAGTCAAGCCTTTGGTGTTAAAGCGAACCAACACCGATTGCCTTCTTTAAAACACTTATTTTGCATTCTTGGCAGTCTGACATTCTGCTTTCCCCAGATCTTTAACATAAATAGCATAGCTGAGACAATGATGGCAGGCTGGCGCTGCGGGCCACTGTTTTAACATGACATGTTGTTACTTCCTCATGTCCTTATTTGCACAAAGAATCACAATTTATGTATTTATACATGTATGTAAAAAGAAAGTGTTATTTCTTTAAGGTTATGCCACCAACTTCCTCAGTGCTTGGCTAGCCTGGAAGTGATTCAGGCTTCTGTACCAGCGTGGTCCTAGCTACTGCGAGAACACAAGTTTGTTGGAGCAACCTAAAACAAGGTTTCCCCAGTGAGCTGACAGAAGCGGCAA
This sequence comes from Nothobranchius furzeri, assembly GCF_043380555.1. NCBI lineage: Eukaryota > Metazoa > Chordata > Actinopteri > Cyprinodontiformes > Nothobranchiidae > Nothobranchius > Nothobranchius furzeri. Next base: position 70,209,713 of record NC_091745.1, read on the forward strand.
AGTCAGTAAACAACGATGACAGTAATCATATGTGTTTGTGGTTCTTTGCTTCATCACCTGTCCAGCACCAAGGCTTGTTAAAGGACAAATGATTCTTAATAAAGCATATTTTTTCCCCTCATCTCTCTTGTTTTCCTCTTTCTGTCCTCCCTGTCAGGGTTCCTTTGCTCCCTGCAGCCCTGCCCCCACCTGCGGAGGCCAGGTTGCCAGACCGTAGGGTGGTGGGATTGGCCAGCTCCATGCTGAGATTGATTACCCCTCTAATCTTAGGACTGCCAGCGTGTCTCCAGGGTGAAAACTCTGGCTTGTACCCCCATCCGCCCCTGCTTTTGCACCAACACCCATCCCTCCTCCATCTCTGTAACTCCCTTTTCCCTCTTCCTCTAGACCCTTCATCCCTCTGTCCCTGTGCTGCCAGAGGCGCTGAGGGATGACACTAAGTCACAGCTCCAGACAGGGCCACTTGCTCGCATAGCCTGCCTTGTTCGCCATATGTCACAGCAAATGGGGCTCCCGCAGACTCTGCCACGGACAACAGAAGGATCAGGGTTGAGGGTTGGAGGCTGTATGAGCAGGGAAAAAAAAAAGATGAGCAAAACAGGCCAGTTCATCTCTGATGGAACGATCATTAAAAACTGCTCTGGAAGTTGCGCAAGAGTAGACGGAACTTAAACAAAACAGATCCAACTCAGTTTGTTTCTTCGTGGTGGGTGTTGATGTCTTTTTATTCTTTGTTATGTTCACGTGTGATTTGTTGAGGAGTGCAGCTGATAACATAAAACCCTTCCATTCTGTATTATCACAGCATCAAAGATACAAGCTGTATGACAACTTGTAAAGGTGACAATTGTGCTTGGTGACGGTATGACCTGTCACCCAGATGCTGGTGAAACGAGCTGTCGTGGTGACACTCCAGCTCTCACTAGCTTTAGGAAGACATCCAGTGCGGCTTGGTGATGACAGTACTCTTCAGGTTTTAGGTTTTTTCACCAGCATATTCTTTCTCTAGCAAAGCCGAATTGATTAAGGACAAGGGTGGGAATGAGGTGGGAAGTCCGTGATGATGCAATTAGCGCTGTGGAGATTTTGCACTGAGAAGAAGTTGAGATAAAGTGGCAGTACGATGAAAATAAATCAGATTTGTGTGACTTAATGATTTTAAACTAGTAATGAATAACTCAAATGCACAAAGCTGCAGACTGAATAACATTATTGAAACTGACAGTTATGCATTTTTCAAATTCATTCAATTTCTTCATCTTCACGAAGAGCATTACTTAAAACAAGATACAAACCCAACCCCAACGCCTAGTCGCTGCAATGGTAACCACTTCTGTGGTTCGTGGCTTTAATGTTGGTGAAAATGGGGACTGAATTATGGTTGAAAACTCTGACATGGTGGTGAACTTTTCATGTGTTGTTCATTGGTGTTTATTTTCAAGAGCCAAGACTTGTAGTCAGCTCAATAACTTAATCATTATGTAAGAGTGTTCATGAGTCAGGGAAAACTGGAGCTTGTGATCGATTGGCGGATTGGTGCTGAATCTGCAGTGATGCGAGCGTTGTACCGGTCTGTCGTGGTAAAGAGAGACTTGAGCCGTAAGGTGAAGCTCTCAATTTACCGGTCGATCTATGTTCCGACCCTCACCTAAGGTCACTAGCTTTGGGTAGTAAAGATCGCGGATACAAGCGGCCAAGATGAGTTTTCTCCACAGGGTGTCTGGGCTCTCCCTTAGAGAGAGGGTGAGAATCTCGGTTATCTGGGAGGGGCTCAGAGTTATCTCGCTGCACCTTCACGTCGAGAGGAGCCAGTTGAGGTGGCTCAGGCATCTAGTTAGGACACCTCCCTGGTGAGGTTTTCCGGGCACGTCCAACTGGGAGGAGACCCCAGGGAAGACTCAAGATACGCTGGAGGGACTATGTCTCTCGTATGGCCAGGGAACGCCTTTGTATTCCCCCGGAGGAGCTGGCCAAAGTAGCTGGGAAAAAGGGAAGTCTGGGGCTCTCGGCTTAGGCTGCTGCCCCCGCGACCCGCCTCCAGATAAGAGGCAGAAAATTGATGGATGAATGAATGGACATGTAAGAATGAAAGAAGGGTGCCATCTTGTGGTCAAAACTTGGTACTACAGCCTTTTTTCTAATCAAAAAATAACTTTCTCACTGCCGTTCCATGAGTTTCATGACTTTTGCCAGGTACGGATAAGCACCAGAAGATTCTAGATGAAAAGACTAGTCATACATAATAAGTCATAGCTGGTACTAGCACTCGTGGATGTTTCACGGTAGAGAGCTCTCACTACTACTACCACTTACTATTAGGGGTTTTCAGAGCGAGTTCCTGCTCATTAAGCAACAATAGACAATTACAGCTTATAAGTTTAACACATTCCAGTCCAATTTGATAAAGCTCCTCGAATGAGAAGCAAAACGTCTTCAAGAAACCAAAGAAGTTCAATTGCCTTCATCTGATCTCTTTTGGACTTACTACACTTGTTACTCTAATATGTCTGTTATTAGAGAAAGTGTGGTTGTTTGCTGTCTTTCTGTTAGCTTGCTGTTATGGTTCTGAACGACTTATTGAGAGTTTGACTTGCATAGCACGTAAAAAAATAGACTTGATTTGTAATGGATGTGTCTGTTTGCGTCTGGGATGCATCCAAAACGTGACGTCTTACGGTTGATGTAAAGAAACCCGTTCACAATAACAACGGCTAACTGCCAAGAAGTAAGTTTCGCATCTGGTGGAAAGTAGGGGCAAGAATAAAATAAAAAGATGTCGTGACTTCTTAGGGGTACAAGAAATAATGTCTGGGTCGCTCATGTTACCTGGTTTTGGTTGTTTAAACAACTCTGTAGCTTTTTGCCCACCAGTGTCGAATTACAAATGCTCGCACTTCAGCGTTAGCTCGGCGCAGACTCTGCAACCCCGCAGAATTGCCAACTGTAAACAGTAACTACATCACTCTTTATGTCCCTTGTTTGTTTTTATTAAAGGAGAAAACCTGACAACACCTCCCAAGCCAGCTGAGAATGAAATCTGTTACAATGTAACCTTCCACATGATTGAGACATATTGCTCCTTTAAGTATATATATATAAATATATATATATATATATGTATATATATATATATATATATATATATATATATAAATCTGCATGATCAGCATAATAAATAATGGTACATAGGTGGAACTACCTATTTAGCAACAGCTGTTGCTCAAGGTCAATATTAGTTTGCTGCAGCAAAACCTTATTCATAATAAACACAATGAGCGATGCTTTAAGGTTTATTTCATCCATAAGCGCTTCTTTCAATAGTTAAGGGCCAAGCAAGGATCAGAACCTTCTTTCAAACACTTTTTCAGGCCACCATGGGTTACTCACACACAACTCTTCGCAAACACACACTTGAGAAAGTCATAAAGGGCACTGTTTTTTAATTCACCTCTGCACCTGTTTATACCTTCTCCCTGTTCCTCCTTTTCTTCTTTCCTTGTCTGCGTCCGAGTCATGAGGAGAAAAAAAAAGAAGCAAAGAAAAACAGCGTGGGTGAATTTGTATAGAGAAACATCCTCTGGGTCTTTTTCCTTTTTTAAAAGAACTCCTCCAGATCTCATGTTTAATTTATGAGGGAGGACTCAGGCGTGATACGCTCTGGCATGACAGGCAGAGTCCATCTTTGTCTGCGAAAACGTGGATCAGACCGGACCATGGGTGATATGCCAGCCTCCACTGGGGCCCCGGGGTGCCACAGACTGGTCAACAGCTGGGGGCGAATCCAACCTTTTCATTGGAACGGGAGCGTGGTTAATTAAACAAGTTCCCCTTGGTCAGAAAGCAGCTGGAGTCAGTTTACTCCATGTGTCAGTCAGTGCCAGGCTGGCTCGAAGGCACACTCCACCACACAATGGGAGGGAAGATGACACACTGTTCTTCAATATAGGAACGCACATAATACAAAAAAAAACTCACAAGCGGATGTTCAGAAGTATTCAGATGTCAAGATTCTGAGTCTAAGAAGAGGAGTGGGATGTTCTTGCTTTGGCTCATCCACATGCTTCGGTCCACAGCCCACACCCTTAAACCCAGAAACTCCATCACTATATGTGTAAGGTGCACAAGATGAACCAATCTAATTTGTTTAGGCTCTCCACATCTGCATATCTGCAGTGGAGACAAACATGCACACAAGCATGCCCAAACAACCACAAACAAACTCAGACGATTCAAATCTCGTCAGGAGCAGAGATTAGGCATCCTTGTCCGCCTGCACAGCCAGAGATGTGGTCAAACCCGGGGCGATGTCAGGGAGAACGACAAACTGATGTGTTGATTGAAAGGTTGGGAGAGAGACTAGACATTTAAGGGTGCTAAATCGGCGGTGAGGTTGTGAAATGGGGGAGGGTGAGAGGATGAGGGGGAAGCTAAGTACAAAATAGCCAATTTCATAGTACACATGTGGATTAGCTTCCCTCCTTTGAAAATGTGGTGGAATGCCCATGTACCAGTTACGCCCTGGTGGTACAGGCGGGAGCTGTGGGGCCATGTTTTTGGATGTTCTCGCCCCTGTGTTTGCTCTGGCTTGCCAAGTTGTCTGCGGGCAGCGTTTGTGCCTGCTTTGATTCGATGCCAGTGAGGCCTCGCAGGCTCTTGGCATCTTGACACCTCCCCATCAATACACTGGCAAGGCGCAGAGGTGGGTATCAAAAATGACCCAATTAGAGGATGGCAATGTGTTCTGACAGGCACTACCTGCTCGGGTGTGTTTGAAGCCGCCACCATTTTTTTCTTGCTTTTGCTTTCGGAGCAAACGCTCAAACTTTCTTTCTGTATTTTCTTTTTTACAAACGGTGACGATGTCGTGGATGTGAGTGGGCTCGCAAGTTTCGACACCCTCTTTGTACCTCGCTTTTAGCTGTTTGCTGTAAACACCCCAACATTTTGTGAGCGTTCAGACACAAGAGGATTGGTTTTGACTAAGAACACTGCGACTAGAGGGCGCAGTGACAGAAACATTATCCACAGAGTTGGCTTGTCAGTGCTCATTCCCATGACTGACAAGTCTATGGATTTCCCCTTCTCCTTTTCTGTCTGTTTTTCCACCGCTGCTCTCCATCTCCTTATGATATTCTTGATCTGTCTGCCTTGTCCACGTGAAGCTGCAGTTCAGTTGGAGTCTCTGCCAGAGTGCATCAGTGGCAGTCTGTGCAAAGCTTGTCTACCGGTCCTTAACAAATTTAAAAGTGTCTTGTACTTCATCTTAAAAATATTGTCAGGGATTTGATGAGAATGAGAATTTGACGGATTACTTTAGTCTGAACATAAACATTGTTTTCTGCTTTGTCTTAAGGCTGCATGGAAAACACACAGTTGTGATGGCATTGTTGACTATCCTCTGTTGGCATTTAAGACAGACATCCAGAGTTCCCCGCTCTATGATAAAATATAGCATATGCTAAGCCACCCCGTCCCATAGAGCACCATGCAACTTTACTTGACACCCGCTTACAGATGTCAACCACAGAGCGTGCACATGTACATTGTTGAGATTTCCTATACTGAGCTGCATTTTCATTTTGTTAACAAAGCTGCGAAAACACGGTCAATCATGGAGCATCTACAACCGCCTTCACAGCCACAAAAAAAAAAAAACAGATTCCACGACCGCCTGCTTCTATTCTAAGGCAGAAAAAGTTTTTTTTAAAAGCCCACTGAATTTACTTCCTTAAATGATAAGTGGAATGAGCATTGATGTGAGGTGTTGATCCCAATGGTTTTGTGGGAGCGGGGGAGGGGCTTAAAGGTGCAATACATTTTCCAGCCAATAGGTGAAAAAAACTCTGAAATTCTGCTCTAAAGCTGCAATATCAACTTCACAGAACAAGCTAGCATTTAAACGCAAACACGATCACGGAACACTCACTCACCCCTCCCCTTGGGTATAATCCTTGGGCCACTCTGGTAGTTTGTCCCAAAGTGAAAGCGGTAGCAGCCGGCTGTTTCTCCTACTCTGATATTATTGAGCGAAGAACCTCTCACACCAGTGGTGTTCTGCTGCCAAATGCATGAGCGCATAATGAATGAAGGATCCAGGGAAATGCGGAAGTGCCGTGGGTTGGTGAGGCCGACAACCAGATGGTCCAATAGTTGCTTTCAGTCTGAGCCGTGTTATTGGCGGATAGAAGAATAAACAAAAACCAAAAAAATAAAATAAAATAAAAGTACTCCAACAGGCAAGGCTGTGTTAGGAGTCGCCATAGCAGAAGTGCCCACTGTGCTCAGTCTGAACGGTTGCCAACTGGAACAAATTCATAAATTTTTTGTTTTAATCTCCATAACATATTTATAGCTATATTTTGTTAGAACGTTTTTAAGAGGCATGAAAATAATGTTTCAAGCTAGCTTGTTTTCCAAATTTGCTATGACTTTAAAGGAGGAGCATGCATGTATAATAGTATAAATAACAGTTGATTTTACAATGACTTCATTAGTTATATTTGCACAAATAAACCAGCTTTTCTCCTATTAAATCAGCTCTCATGAAACTGTTTGTATTGTTTTGGCTTCTACTTTTAACTTCTTCCTAATTACATTTACCGCCTCGCTTCACTCATCAGAGTGCAGACTGAGCAGATATGACACCTATTTACCCCGTGGCCTTATGCTGGTCGAGAGCCGAGTCCTCACAGGTCTCCGCTGGCATGTTGAACCAAGCTGCCAGCCTGGATGGGCAGTTGGCGCTCGGTCCACTACCAGCTGGTGAGGTTCTGTGCCTTTTCTCTGGGCCATCCGCCACATCTCTCAAAAGCATACTCTGAATTAAATAAAAGAGGAATTTTGCCACTTTGTGTTCAGATAAATCACACGTGGAATTGCCCTGATGCTGCGATCTGTAGCAAAGTCTAATGCTAATGTAGTTTTAATGTGTTTTATACTTTATGTCGTGCAGGTACAGAGCATTGGCATTTAATTATCCCAACTGAAATGATGTGCAGGACGTATCTATTTTCCTACAGTCTCTCTCCAAGCTTTAAATGGGATCTACTTGCTGCTTGTGCTCTCTGTTGTTTATATGTCTGCCTCCTCTGACTGATTAATAAAGCAGGTTTTGATCAAAAAGCTCCTGTTAAGTTGGTTTGAGTGAATTCCTCCCCCCCCCCCCCCCCACACACACACCTAAGGCTCCCCTTTTCACGTTCATTATGCCGAGTGTATATTTTTCCATAAGACTTCCTATCTTCTAGCACAAAGAAAGCAACAGCGCTGCTTCAGGACAACAGCTTATCTACGAGTAACAAGGTCTCGGCTAATTTGTACCACTTGCCACATCCTGCTGTAGCTCAAGAGCTGAGTGCTTTCGGAGGAAGACTGATTTGACTTTGGCCATTATCTTTTGATAGATAAGAAGTCTGGAGGTGCTTCTGTCATCCCTTAGGGTGTGGTTTTGAAGATGGAGGACATGTTTTTACCTACCGACTTTGACACACTGCAGCCCAGAAGCAACGGTGCTAATGTCTGTGTGGAGTCCACTCAATACTCTTGTCTCATGTCCTCTCGGTGCTCTGACCACAGCCCGAGGAGCCTTATAACCAAAGCGTGTGGCGGGAAATCATGAGACATCAAGGACTGTGCTTAGACAAGGCTAGCGTATCATGCATAGTTTCAGAATGGACTCACAAATCAGAGGCGGACAACTCTAAACAGCTCCGAACAACAGCGAGTAATTAAAAAACAGAGACATGAACGAACAAAAACAGAAGTTTTGGGAACTCAAAGCAGAAAGCAATTTAGACGCCATTTCAGAACTCATTTAGTTGAGCATTATGCATTTATCATTCAAAAATATTTTCACATTCCGGAAAACTGTTTTTGCAAAATGATCATCGACTGCAAGTGAAAAAGGAGTAAAAATGGTTATTTATCTTGCATAAGTAGAGCAATTTCTGTAGGTAAGTTTTGATTAGCAAAAGTTCACATGTGCTGCGACAAAAAATAAAAAAAATCCACACTTTGCAATTAATTAAAGTGAATCCTTTCAGTGTAGTTTTTACCACATTTAAAAGCCTGAAACTTGACCATTAACCTCCAAATGGATGTGAAACACCACTAGTGTTCCTCTTCCCCGTTCTAAACACAATGTGCCACAGAAAGGACTGTAAAATGAAATGATGAGTTTTAAATGTCTTTTTTCAGGCAAACTCAATTAGCAGCATGTTTTTTTCCCTCCCCTTTTGCAAAGAGCCCTACATTAGCACCAAGGCTGGTTATTATTTCCACCGCAGACATCTTTACAAATCATTTCTTTTTTGCCTTTCCACCGCTGCCTCCTGTGTACCACTATGTTCCAAAGTAGGCTCCAATTATGAAAGCATTATAAATGCGGGTGAAGGATTTAGGTACATTACACCACTCAATGACATTTTATTCGCCATTATGTTATTAGCGGAGTGCTATGTGTAAAAAGGACCTTTAATTGAGGAAGTGTTGTAGAAAATACATTTAAAGCAACCACTGTCCCCCTCCCAGTCAGCCTCCTGCTCTGGCAGATGTGATCCCTCTGAAAAGCTCCTCATCTCTGCCGATTTAGCCAAAACCTCTCACTCATGACAGGTCTTTTAGGATAGGGCCTACATAAATGCTAGTGTGCGTGCAGACATGCTGAAGAGCAAATATTTATATTTTTGCAAGTTTTACAGTGATGTTGCACTCAGCAACAGCTTTAATGTATCTGCAGAACACACACATCAACGGCGGGTGGGGGTGGGGAGTGTGTGTGGGGGGGTACCTCTCGGCCCAGTGAACTAATTTATGTAAAAACTTGTTTCTAATCAACAATTGAGCTGTAACAAAAACATGCACAGCTCTGTCATGGATAGCAACGGGTTCTTCTAAACAGATTTTCAATGCTGTTATTGATTTTAATGCTGAAACATTGTCTGGTCTTTTTTGTCATAAAAATCCCACTGCTAACATGTTTATGAGGCTTCATTACACACACACACACACACACACACACACACACACACACACACACACACACACGCACACACACACACACACGCACACACACACACACACACACACACACACACACACACACACACACACACACACACACACACACACACACACGCACACACACACACGCACACACTTGTATTTATATGCTTGTGCAGACCCTCTATTGACTTCCATTTATTTATCTATATTTTTCATTTTTGTGACAGTATTATGTCTAACCCATGCCCCAACCATAACCATAACCGAAGCTGTTCTATCCTTAACCCTAACCTAAACAAAGGTTAATTCATATCATTTCTCTAAAACCACGTTTTAGGGTATTTTGTCATTGTGTGTACCAGCTAAATGTCCTAACAATGTGAAAATGTCCACACACCACAGGTTAAAAGTTAATATCTGTCTACATAAACCTATAAATACACACACACACACACACACACACACACACACACACACACACACACACACACACACACACTTGTATTCGTATGCTTGTGTGGACCTCCATTGACTTCTGTTCATTTTAGTGACTTCACTATGCCCAACTCTAACCATAAAGGTTGGTTTATGCTTGACGCGTCCGCAAGGTCCGCACGGCTCCGCGCGGAAAAGTTGCGTCATTTTAACAACCACGCCCCTCCACCGCGCCTCCGCACGGCCCAGAATTTCCGCAACGCGCACCTCGGAAAATTTCTAACCACGCGGATGGACGGACGCGGAAAAACATGGCGGACCGGCAAGAACTAGTATGGCAAAGGATCGTAAATACAGACATATGTATGATTCAGCTCTCAGAGATCACCGTGATCAACATGTTGTAAATAATTCTTGGAGAGAAATAGCTCGCACTGTCGGAAAAGACGAGAACACTGTTAAAAATGCTGAAATGCCATGTTCTAAACAGTAATTTCTACTTCTACTATGGTTTAGTGTTGGGTACATGCCGTAGAGCTCCATGCTGCCCCGTTCAGTTTGGGAGAATATTGTCTCACCGCAGAGATGAGCCGCACGAACCATAAACGCTGCGAGTTGTGAAGCGCGTTCCATCTACGAGCCGCATCACCGCATGGAAAGTGAATGCGTCAAGCATAAACCAAGCTTAACCCTACCCAATGCTGATCTATTCCCAACCCTAAACTTAACTAATCCAAACTAAAAGGTAATTCGCACCATACCTCTAAAACCAGTCTTAGGATGCATTGCATTGTGCGGACCAGCAAAATGTCCCCACAATATGGAAAAGTCCACGTTACAGATTAAAGTACAAATGTGTCCACTTAAATGTATAAGGACAAGTATGCACACACACACACACGCACACATACACACACACACACACACACACATACACACACACACACACACACACACACACACACACACACACACACACACACACACACACACACAAGTACAATAGTGAACTAGTGAATAGCCTTACAAATTTACTCTCAGGTGGAGCATCAAAGCGTCTGCTTTTAATGTCACGCCTGATACTTAAAACTTTATTGTTATTGTTTTTGAATGCATTGTAATTCCAACCAGACACGGAGTCAGAGGTGAAAGAGAAAGGAAAAGACAAAAGGTGGGGGGGAGGGTTAACAAAAATAAACAATAATGAACAAGAGACTGCTTCTAGACCTGCAGGAAGAGAAAGGAGAGAAAAAATGGGACACACAACAATACATCAGGAGCAAGCTATTACTGCATCAACTTGAAATATACAATCGACACTGTTTAATTGAACAATCACACGATAATAAATCATACTGCATTTAGTGGCAACGACAGCCTTAAGACAAGTGTTGAACGTGCCCAAGGCCATACTTATGAGAGCACCATGTGAGCACCTGTGTGCGTACACACACTTGTTTATGTAAGGTTTCTCTATAAAAGTGTCCAATAGAGAGTGTGAGGGGCCACAGATCTGCCCCCCAAAGACGTGTAGGAGATGGAGGGAGCTCCAAGTCCCACAGATCCAGGCGCTGCCCCAGAACACAGGAACCCCAAGGAGACTGCAACCAGAAAGGCCCCTGCCCCCCTTGAGAGGCGCAGAGGATCGCCCCGGGAGGCCACAACCAGCAGCCGGCAGAGTCCCGGGAGATATCAGCAGCAAGCCCACAGACCCACCCGCAGCCTCCCATCCCCTAGCTGGCCGAGCCCGGAACCCAGCAACCCGGGACCCAGGGGCGACCACCTCAGCTGGGGACCCAGCAGAGCCCAGGGACCCAGACCCCACCAGGCAGCCACCAGGATTGATCAGGCAGACGCCAAAAATCTTAAACCCCCTGACCCAGAAGAAACATCGGGAATATTTTACATAAAACAGTATCAGGTAGAATAATTAACAAAACTTTCTTGTAGTACCCTAACCCTTAAAACAAACAAAAACATACATATTCTATTTGTACAACTTAAGTCCAAAAAGTGTTATTTATATATATATATATACATACACACACACACACACACACACACACACACATATATATAAAGGTCCATTTTCCCCTGTGTGGCAGCATAACAGATGGGTTTGAGTTTGTTCCTGAGCTGCAGCTACACTCCCTACGTGTCATCTGTCATCACATTCAGGTCATTGTTCAGAGTTTAGCGGCAGCGTGACTGAGTTGGCCGCGACTTGACAACTGTCTTCGTTTCTCACAGACGAGGGAGAGGACAACCAGACACAATCACTACCCACACAACACAATCGGTGTGCCGTTGTGTGACCTAGTTTCGGTTCCCAAATTAGGAATACAATCTTTTCTAGATACTTGAAAATATTTGGTGTTTACTTTTTTCATTAAGCAGGTATATCCAATGTGCGGATATGATAACTAACTTTTTAACATTTGTATTGGTTTGCTCAATAATGTTTTTTTGGTGTTCATTCAGATATTTAATCACACATGATTACGAACAAATAAGAATTAAAACAAGCAAAATGAATAAAAACATAAACAACAACAATGTGGCATCATACTATTTTGTTAGAAACACATTTTTGTTTACTCTGTTGGAATCTTTCTCTTATAACAATGACAATAAAAACACTAAAACAAAGTGTATTACTAGTGTATAGCATACAAATATTCTTATCTCTTTTTAAATAATTTTAAATTCTTTACTGTGCTTGTGAAATAACTTAGGATTTTCATCTTCAAATTTTGCTTTTTCAATGTAAAAAAGGAAATAAAATAGATAAAGTGTTAATTTATTACATATATAATGTATACAATTGAAATAAAACTACTGGTACATTTTAATGATAACTAACATTTAAAGAAAGTAAAATTGTGAAATGGAAAGTTCCACGTGAGGAGGCTGTTAATATTGGGATCAAACATGGCAGTGCCCTGAACAACAAGTCAAAGGAAAAATGTGTCTTAGCAAAATGCTTTTATATGCATGTTCATTGTTGAGATGCAAACTGTTAAAAAAAAGTGATTTTATGGTTATGGTCAGGAAGACTGAATCTTTTTCAGAACCCTCATTGTGATTGAATTCAAAGACCAATTTGAAGCAACTGCAGTATGGATGAATGTCCACAAATATGCATAAAATAATCATTTGTCTGCCAAAGAAAGAACATTTTTTTAAAAATATATTTGTACGTCCCAACTCGTCGACGACCAGGTTATGACAACCCGGGAGTTTCTGTGGCTTTAACGGACACATTTAAGAGCTATTTCATGGGAATTGATTTCCACTCTTTGATTTTGGAAAAGTGTAGGGGTATCGTTCTTGCTTTAGGTGCGAAAGGTCCAGGTCGAATATCCCGGACGAGCCCCCAATTAATTTGAACCAGTGAGATGGGATGTAACAATTAATCAAACAAAAAAAATATTTTTTTAAATGTGGCATTAAGATTAAAAACTTTTGAAAACAAAATTGCACAATCAAAACAATATGTCATGCTTCACCATATTCAACTTTCAAAAGTTGCTCAAGATGTTGTTTCCGCAAAATTTATGAGGTCATTCTTTTCATTTTTGGAGAAAGATTTTCTTTAACAGGTAAAAAAAAAATCAATACCGTTATTTTTCTGTGGTAGACATTTAAACTGTGATTTGCCGTTTATTAATCCCATAATCTGTTTTTACCTTGTCCAGCTTGGGCTTCTTCCAAGGTTGATGGGGCAGTTTTTTATGAATGCTGTTAAGAGGTAAGACCTCATTTGCACCCAGTGGCCTTGCTCTAGCAGTGCAGGTTCAGGGCTAACATACATGGGTTTTATAATAAACACATGCATTAATTCTGCTTTAAAATGATTTGATGTTGCGCTCTAATGCCCTTCCAGTATTTGATGGAGAGACGGAGTGTGTGAATGTGTTCATACGACACCTCCGATCTTTTTTTTTTCCAACAGACGGTAACGCAAATCCTTTAAAGACATCACAGATTCTTGTTGTTCTTTGATGTCAAATATTCAGCAATAAATAAATAAATAAAATCCCAGTGTTATGGAAGTACAGCAGGCTGAAATGCCTGCTGTACTTTAAAGCATGTTTAACTTCACTGTGAATAATAGAAATCCCCTGTAATCCATTTATTAATAAGAATGATTGAACAGCAGCTTCAGCTGAAGTTCAAAAGCCTCTATTTAATAAAATATGTTAACCTTGTGCCTTTAAAGAAGGATGGTGTTAATCTGGCAAAAGAAGAATAAAAAATGTGAAAATGTTTTCAGTACACATCCATGTTTGCGTTTGTCACAATATTAACCAAATTATATTTAAACATTATTCTTTACACATTTTGACAATCCTCTTTATCTCAGTCATAATTCCTCACACCTTCCTGCTGCCACAGCTGGCCACAAACACATTTTCGCTGTGTGTGTTTGTGTGAATGGAGCATTTTACTTTTCGTTAGAGGGCTCACACCTCTCTCAGGTTAGCCCCCCTCCTCATTTTTTATTTTTTTACAAAACAGGAAAAAAAAGAAGTGAATAGCAGCATTTTGTGTTCCCTCCTCCCTCCCTCCTTTTCTTGCCTTTTCCCACTCATCTGTCAACGAAAGACACAGTTTTGCCACAAGGCATTGTGTGTTTAGCAGTGGTGCCAGCAACTGCCATTTGGGTGCAGAGAGGCAAGGGGATCCACCCCTTTGAACTGCTGCCAAGCCAGCCAGCTTGCACCTTCTTTAATAACTTCCCCCGAAGGCACTTCCTTTTTTTCTTTACCTCCTTTCTCTTTGCCCCCTTTTTCTCTAATTCACTCCCACCCTCTTGCGCCTTCCTTTTTTTAGTTAATAAATGACTGCAGTTTTCACGGAGAAAGCTGTGTTGCTGATAAGAAAGGTAAGGTTACTTCTAACTGTCAGCCTCACATCACGTCTATATGGCAAAGTCACACACCAGAAGAGGTTTCAGAGCGTGCATGGACTGAGAGGTGAATTCATTTTTTATAAGATTAGGTTTATATTGTTAAATATAGAGAAAAAAATCTACAAGTGGATTAAGACTTGTACATTTTAGATAACTGCATATGTATGTGTACTGCAGAAAATAATGTCATTGCCTGTCAGTCTCACCTTTTTGCACGGAAGAAGATTTTTGCAAATCTTCATTAATATTTTCTAGAGCTTTCCATAAAACTGTCATTTCAGACTAAAGCATGTCCTTTGTACCTGCCTAAAGGGAATTCCTGAGTGTCTCTCTAAACAAGGTGTTCTCATTTGGGTTAGGCCTTTTAAGACCAGGGTGTCCCAAAAACAGTGACAGAACTGGTTAGAAAATGTCCTGAGGTCTACTTAAATCAGAAGCTCTACTGTCAATTGAAATATCGAGTGGATTGTTGAATCTACAGATACATTTGATTAAAATATTAAATAAATAAATACACAAGCCTACCGTGTTCACCTTTGTAGTAAACATAAGAGCATCTCCAGCCCATAATTTCCATTTTTGACCTTATTCACGTTTTCAGTCTCCAACAGCCTGTGTGTCTTGATTGATCATCTGCCCAAGAGTATACACTTCATTGCATTACACCACAACATAGGAAAGTTAAGTTAAAGTAGATATCCTGTTTTATACATTAAAATCATGCAAAGAGAACAAATGAACACATTTTACTACTTTACAGACACTACCACTAGGCCACTGAGAAGGTTGATGACTTGATTCTCTAGACTTAAAGCTATGAACCATTTTTGGGGGCGACGGTGGCGCAGGAGTTAAGTGCTTGCCCCGTAAGCAGAAGGTTGCAGGTTCAAGCCCCACTCAATCTGTTGCTGTCGTTGTGTCCTTGGGCAAGACACTTAACCCACCTTGCCTGCTGGTGGTGGTCGGAGGGACCGGTGGCGCCAGCGCTCGGCTGCCTCGCCTCTGTCAGTTGTCGCCTCTGCTACATGTAGCCACAATGTAGCTTATTACCACCAGGGTGTATATGTGTGTGTGAATGGGTGAATGACTGATTGTGTTGTAAAGTGCCTTGAGGGTTCCAGGACTCTAGAAAGTGATATATCAAATACAGGCCAGGCTACCATATCAAAGTGTGTTATATTTATTTATTACATTGGAGATTCTTCCTGTGGTTATCCACTTTTATTTATTTCTTTTAGACTCTGTTACTCTCGCAGCTTGTTTCTATCCACTCTCGGTCCTCTCAGGATTCTTAGGGTTTACTCACACCACACAGGCTCTCTGTGAACTCCCAGTCTGTCATTTCCACTGTAAAGCACCATGGCCTCAGGAAAAGAAAGGCAGAGAGACCTGGCTGAAAGTGCAGTGGGCAATAGTTGTCACATTAGGGGGTGTGTAATACACTATGTCACCTCAATAGCGAAATGGCCTATTACGGCTATAACGCCATAGTCCAAGGCGCTTATTTTGTCACTAGGGATTATTTGAAACAAACCGGCCTGTCAGAAAATGTGTGTTTGCTTGTGTTCTGTTCCTCACTACTACTAAATGTTTGTATACTTCCAAGAAATATATATATATATATATATTTTTTAAATGATCTAAGAACGAGAATGTAAATACAACCAGGAGCTAAACTGTACCGACATCACCTACTCACAGCTGCCCTCCTCCTTCTTCTCCTGTGTGAAGGCGAGCTAGCGAGGGGGTGACCTTGCCCAGTGTAATTAAAGTGAAACACCTTGACTTGTCACCGTTGCCTGAGACAGCTTAAATCTCCCTAATGCAAATGGAGGCTGGGGCTGACGTGCTACCAGGCATTGCCGCGGAAAAGATACAAGCATTGGTGATCCATCTCTGTAGCTGTGAGCACACATATGCTTACTCGTAAACACTCATACACACTCTTCCTCTTCATCTATTCTCGCTCCCTCTCTTTTTTCTGACACTCAGGTTTACACAATCATTCTCTCCTCCTGTCCATATTCCATCTATCTCTCCTCACAACCATCCTTGATATTCAACAGAGCCCACCGTATCTGGGTGTCCATTACCGCTTTTTCTCCTTTTGCTTCGTAGGCATAGTGTTACAGCAGCAAAAGACCGTCAAGGGAAACTCAGGTGTTGAGAAGAGGTGTTGTATTAATATTTATATGAAGCAAGAAAAAAATGATATATATGAAGAAGAAGAAATGGTAAATGGCCTGTATTTGATATAGCACCTTCTAGAGTCCTGGAACCCCCCAAGGCGCTTTACAACACAATCGGCCATTCACCCATTCACACACACATTCACACGCTGGTGGGGATGAGCTACGATGTAGCCCCAGCTGCCCTGGGGCGCACTGACATAGGCGAGGCTGCCGAGCACTGGCGCCACCGGTCCCTCCGACCACCACCAGCAGGCAAGGGGGGTTAAGTGTCTTGCCCAAGGGCACAATGACAGCGATACACTGAGCGGGACTCAAACCTGCAACCTTCTGATTACTGGGTGAGCACTTAACTCCTGTGCCACTGTCACCTAAAGCAAGAAACATTCTTTTCTGTAGTGCCTATCAAGATAAAGATTACGAGGCACTTCACAAGAACAAAAAATTTAAAAAAGATTTAAAAAATGATTAAAAAACACAAAGATGGAAAAATAAAAATTGTGAAAAAAAATGATCATCAGAACTGTCCCATGTGAACAATAAGAATAATGCAGATCATCAGGAGGGATGACGGGCTTGCCAGCACCTAATAAAACAAAAAACTTGTTTAATGTATCAATTACTTGAGAACTTGTGCAACTTGACTTTTTAAAAAGTTCTGTACTTGACACACACACACACACACACACACACACACACACACACACACACACACACACACACACACACACACACACACACACACACACACACACACACATATAACAAAAAATATTCTATAACTGCACTGAATGTAGCAGGTCTGTATTATACATAAAAAGAGTTTCTGTCATTGTCTTTCTGGGGCACCGGATCGGATTTCATCAGAGTCAGAGGACTATGTACACCCCTCATATGTACTGCCATTTTTGGGGGGTGAGTGGTGGTGGTGGTGGTGGTGGGGGGGGGGGGGGGGGGGGGTTGCAATTAGCAATGTAATTCAGTTGACTTTGCCCCTTCAATTACAGCCCCATAGCACAAAGGCCTTGTTGACCCCCCTCTTCTCCCTTCTCTTAGAAGTCATGGCAACGTTAGGCCACCAAATTCCAGGCTCATTTGCAGTTCAGGGACCCGGGGACTGCCTGAAACGCCAACAGAAGCAATGCCACATCTCCTGCCAAAATAATTGTGTATGAACGCCACCGTGGTATGTGAAAGAATGCTCTGTGTCCCACGTGCCAACTTTACCAGTTGCCGGTGCCCTGTGCCAGCATCCCTTTTCCTCTTGTGCCCTGCCTGGGCAGTGGGCAATGTGACAGCAGCCAGACACCCATCATGTGTCAGCACCAGGCAGCATGCCCTTTCCCCAATCCCTGGGGCAGTGTGGCTATACCCCACTCAAAACGCTGCCATGTTTCCTGATTTACGCCTACTCTGATGGGATCGAAGGGAGTCTCATGTTTGCAAAAGGCAGCTTGAAATAACATTTATTTTTGTGTATTTTTATTTCTTTGCTGCTTACTTTATCAGACTTTTATTGTTTGTGAGTTAGAAATGTTGATATTTTAACACTTTAGAGATTATTCTGCTGATCTGCAAGAGTAAATCCATATTTACCTATGTTGACTTGAAGGTATAGATGGAAGGCACAGAGCGTTTACCTGCCTGCACGCTGTAGCATCAAAGACAAGAACAGGTTTAGACAGTGAGGCAACAGAGAGAGACAACAAACAAGCATGCTGCTATTGTGATGGACAGCCTCCACTGTGAGGTTCAGTATGTCAATGTGTTCAGCGTGTGATGCAGCAACTTCTCCAGCCACGGGGGTCTGAAGGAAAAAAATGCGCAAAAAAAAAAACATTGTGGGAGAATGAAGAGACAGAGAGAGAATGAGCAATGAGCTCAGGTGGGTCCGACATCTGCATTCACTTCCTGTGTTTTTTATTTATTTTATTTTTTTCTGAAGGGAGTAAGACTGGAAAAGGAGGGGTGAGCGTGGGGTCTTGAGGAAAACAAGTGCAAGATGAAGGCCTTTCTGGAGGCTACAAAGGAGCTGTGTGCTGGGAAAAGGCTGTGGAGTCCTCAATGGGACTGAAGAACACACAGACAAAACTTGGGAGAGAAGAAGGCAAGCTTTACAATGCCACAAGGCCCCATGGTTGCTTCAAAGAGCCAGCCAGAAACACAGAAAGAACACAAGAATAAAAGACAGAAAGGAAATGATGGACCTGCTAAGGAATATAGTATTCGTAGCTGGGGGGAAGGGCGGGGACAATGGTATATATAGTACGCAAAAGACCATCGAGTTTTCTCAGCTATTCATTTGGAAACAAATCAAAGCACAAATGGACGCCGTCAAATTGCATCTGGGTGTGGAGTGGATTTTGTCCTGGCCTTCCAAAAAGAATAAAAGGCTTACCCGAGCTCCATGTGTGGCCCTTTTGGTGGAAGTCAAGAGAGAAAAGGAAGTGCTAACTAAAGCCGTGTTTCCATAGGAGTTCCGGGAAATTGCTGGGAGGGGGGAAGTTGACGATGGGTCGGTTCCCTCAGCCGTTGTGCCTCCATACAAAAATCAGCCCTTTTGGGACTTTGCTAAGACATTCGCTTATCATAAAAAGCCCAAAAAGGCGTCCACGGGCAAAAAAAGAAGAAAAGTGTTTCTTGTGTGAAAGTATGCTGTAATTTATCCCATTCGGGGGACGAGGTGGACGGCTGTATGATGTAAAAAGCGACGCTCAGTTACAAGAACATGATGCATTTTTTGAAACACAAAGCAGCCAAATTATCAAGTGGAGGGAATTCCGCCACAGTTTTTGGCGTCACTTTAAAGCAGAGTGAGCGCTCCTTGTTCGGCTACATCTGCTGTTATACTTTCCTTCTGAGTTACAACCAATCAGCATGAGTTAACCACAAGTCCCGCCCAGCGACTACCAGGCCATTTCTGAGTACATACTCCAGTTCAAATAAGCGAGGTGTTTTTTTTTTTTACCTAGACATCCCGGCATGCACGTCTCCACTTCACCGGCCCCAGCCTAATGGCCATTTTCCAGGTAGGCACTCTGAAAGGCCCGGTCGAGTTGCTGACCTGAACTTTTGGTTGAATTATGTTCAAATCAACAACCTATTAGTAAAATTAGAAGAGTTGCTGGTGAATCAGAATGGAAGCACAACCAAAGCACAGTTTGCGTTGCTTTAAAATCACCGTTACCAAACTCCCGACATCGAACAAATCAGCAGAATTCCCCCCACAATGATGTAATTTGTGGGGCTTTATTGTCTCACCGTAAAAAACGACACTTCATCTGGTCATTGAACGCCACATTTTACATCACACAGCAGCCCTCCCAGTCCTCCGAATGGAATAATTTATGCCGTACTTTGACAGAATAAATCTTTTGATGTTATTAACTCATTTGCTGCCAGCCGTTTCTTATTGGTAAAGCCCTTCGCTGCCAGCATTTCTCACAGTTTTCACTTTTTTTTAAGAGTCGCAGACCGTTGCGCGCTAGGATGATGTCGACGCCAAAACAACCAAAAGCAAACGGAGACTCACCTCTTACATCAGGAAGAATCCGCACGTTTCGAGCGTTATCCGTTCTTTCATAATTCGTTGTTGAATTGTGATCGGCAGAAGCTTTTCCGGTTCGCGCCTCACTTTTTTTACAGCAGCGGCCCAAAACGATCTCCTAACACATGGATTTTTTGCTTCCTGATCACGTGACGTGTGACAAATGTGGATGAAGATCGGCTTTAGAGCTGAGATGTTTGTTCTCACGGTGCGGGGGCTCGTTCCGACGCCCACACAGTAAAACACGCAAATGACGACGTCGTCATTGCTAGCGAATGAGATGTCTATGGACACTTTTTGTCAGTGATGTCACACACTGCAGAAAAGGTGGTGATATGCTGACATCTGTGCAAAGTCCTGAAAGGGTTGAATTTGTATGGAGACACAACCCCTTGGATGACTAAGCCATCGTATATCCCAGACAATTTCCCTCTCCCAGAAGTTCAGCCAATGGAAACACGCCTTTGATTGATCCCTGAAATGGACCAGAAAGCCAGCTGGCCCAGTGAAATGGAGACATGAGCATTTTCTGATAGTGGAAACGGGCCTTACAAAGGACAACTAGTGGGAAAGGAAATAAAGGATAAACAGCTGTTGATGTCATTGATAGTAATCTTAACTGTAATAGCAGATGATTTTAATATTATTTCTGCACTGCAGGGTCTTAAACCTCTTCTCACCCACCAGTCATTTGCTTTTTATGGGGCACTTATGGCTATAATTCATAGTAATTTTATAAAGCTGGTTTTTATTATCACTTATCACTCGAGTGTCAGTGAATTGTTCCAGTAAGCGAGTCAGCCAAAGCATATGTTGTGTACAGAGCACACAAAGAGACTACGAGTGACACTGAGCTGTTTGTACGTCCTTGGTATGCCAGCGTCATTGTCAAGGCTTATCACAATCTGGGGGCAAAGATGGAAAAGGAGTGAAAGGGGAGGGGAGAAAACAAGGACCACAGAAAAAAATGCATGTGGCTTTAATAAGACTTTATCAAGACTCGCCTCTGCTCTATCTCCCTTCACATAGCCCCCAACCCCCCCATTTGCAACCCTTCTTCTAATATTTAAAGAGCTCTGAGTGCATGAGTGCGGGAATCACATTTAACTTCGCCCGTTTCTTATTGCCTGCCAGTCTCTCTAATTTGATCCAGCGTTGGACAGTTGCCGTTTTGGACATCAGAGTCACGGCACATATTGGCAGGGAGACTGGCAGCTAATAAAAGCCAGCTTGGTATTTACTCCCCCTTTCCTTTTATTTATAATATATCTCAATATTGTTATTATGAATATATATGCATTTAAGCTTCACCTATCTCTTCGGGTGGCCTCTGAGTTAATAATATGTTATTGATTTCCATACTGGACTGGCTATATTTCTGTTTTAATTTCAAAGCCTTATCGCTCCCTCTGTGATTCATGTGAACCCTTTCTTTATTTCTTTTTTCTCTCCCTACAGGCATTATTAGGTCTGTGTAGGAGTATAGGTAACCTGTTTCCTTTTACAGTCTGACCAATTACTTCATATGATGAATGTGATTTTTGTTATAGGCATCAAATAATCCTCGGATCTTTATTTTTTTAAGTGAGACTAGGTAGACTGCCAAAATTCAAGAAGGTTAAATTATAAGATGATTAAAAAGATCAAATAAGTAAAAAACAACAACAACATGTGCTGTATTCAGATACATACAACCTATTTTTATGGCTGTATTTCACCGTGATGAAAGCCATTAACAGTTTGCTCTGATTCCAAACTTTTACATTGGTTAATGTCTAGAGAGGACAACAGAGACATGCTGGTTTATACACCGAAACCTTCAGACAACCTTATTGGATGGTTAGACCTCAGAGGGCACTGCCTCACCCTCCGTCCCCTTGGCCCATCTCCCACCAGCGGAATGATAAAGGGATGGAGATGAAGGCGAGGTGGAGGGAGGAGGAGGAGGAGGAGGAAGGCTAGCTCGATGAGAAGGAGGAATAAGCAGCGCATGTATATATGCAAAAATTTATGCGCCATCAGCAGAAAAAGGGTCTGACTCAGCCCTTTGCAGGGCCTTGCTGAATGCTAAAACACATAGAGGCAAAGCCCATTAAAAATGAATACCACACTATAATCACATTCACACTTAAAATTTAATGTTAGTACATGGCGACTGACAAAGAGAAGGCAGCGCTGGGCGCTGTGATTATGACCATGTCTCCTGTACTTCTCATGCATTTGCAGAAGCTGAGAAAAGCTGTCAGCTCAAGGGAAGTCAGCAGCAGGTCCCGTAGTCTTACTGTGGCAATTACCT
The DNA here is from genome assembly GCF_043380555.1 of Nothobranchius furzeri. Lineage (NCBI taxonomy): Eukaryota > Metazoa > Chordata > Actinopteri > Cyprinodontiformes > Nothobranchiidae > Nothobranchius > Nothobranchius furzeri. Next base: position 70,232,098 of record NC_091745.1, read on the forward strand.
TTAAAGGCCACACAGAACAACAAAAATAAAAATATCACACGACATCTTCAATCGCAGTTTTTTGTTGCATTTGTTCCTCTAATGCATAGCTCACTTACACTTGTTGTTGAGATCCCCTAGTTCACCTATTTTTTATTCAGTGATTAACAGACTCCTGCAGAGCTTGATGACCTGCTGAAGTAGTGATTTAACCACAGAATCGCATGTGCAGGAGCTGGGAAACATCTAAGGGATTAGGAGGACCAGGGTTTGAGACCACTGCTCTGTGAGGTCAAAAATAATTATGTCCTTTCTCTCTCCCGGAATATCTTCGGAGTCTAGCGATTACTGAATAGCATAAAGCTGTTGTGGCAAACCTGCAGAACAAGCCTCGTTTTAAACATAAACACGGTCACAGAACAGTTACCCCTCCCCCTCGGGTATTTTCTCTGAGACGCTTCTTCTGGAACTGGAAACCCGCAATACCCGGGGAAACGAGAGAGCGCGAAACAGCAGTCACTGTTTTTTTTTTAGGTCCAAACATCTTTTGTTGTCTGTGTCTTCAAAAGGTGTTTCCTTTAGGACAATGGCAAATCTTCAAAACAAGCTAGCTTAAAACATCTTTTTGTCATGCCTCTGAGCAACATTCAAACATAGTGCAGCTATAAATACATAGTGGAGATGAAGAAAAACACTAAAAAGATTCATGAAGTGGTTCTTGTATTTATCTAAAAGCCTCAGCCAATGTCATGGCTCGATCTTTAACAACCATCCAGTTGTCTGTCTCACCAAACCACCTGAACTTCTGCATAACCTGGGTCCTCCTCTCATTACGCGCTCGCTCCTTTTTCAATAGAACACCACTGGTGTGAGAGGTTTTACTTTAGGACAAACTACCAGAGTTCCAAAAAGAAAAACCCCATTTGAAGTCATGAAAAACAAAAGATGTCTTGACCTAGAAAATGGCGGATGGTGTTTTGTCCTCTTTTGTTTACTCTGGCAATGCACGTTCAGGACAACAAGGTGTGATAGGGATGATTGCCGACAGGAAGGGTGAGAGTTCTGTGACCGTAGATTTGCTATAGCAGCTTTAAAGCAATTTTTATATATATCAGCGTTTCTTAAAAATACATTTCATAATTGTTAACTTACAGTTTATTCACCAGATGCGTAAGTGTTGTGTAACGTCCACAAAACGGAATACACAGAAATTAGCCGCCGTTATAGTCGATGGGTTCATTTCATTCTAAGTTCCCACTCGGGTTTATTTTTTACATTCTACGCTTCCAGAGCACGTCACGCTAAGCAGCAGAGGTCGGGCCAGACAGGAAATAAATCACGACCGCTGTGTAAAACATCTGGTATCTTTCAAAATAAAAGACACGTGCAGATTTCCAGTTGCTGAACTAGTAAAAAAATAAAAATACATCATTACTCGTGGCCAGTGTAAAAAAAAAAAGAATGAAAAATATTGCCATCTTTTTTTCTTGCTTGCATGTGAATCGCAGAAATCACGCATGATCTTGTAATTTTCCGGTTAATTCGTAACCTCGCGGGACCAGCTAATGCTGATTCGTGTCCGAGACACTTACGCATCCGGTGAATACCCGGATAAGTACAGGTGCTGGCCAGTAAATTAGAATATCATCAAAAGGTTGAAAATATTTCAGTAATTCCATTCAAAACGTGAAACTTGTACATTATATTCATGCAATGCACACAGACCAATGTATTTCCAATGTTCATTACATTTAAATTTGATATTCATAAGTGACAACTAATGAAAACTCCAAATTTGGTATCTCAAAAAATTAGAATATTCTGAAAAGGCTGAATATAGAAGACACCTGCTGCCACTCTAATCAGCTGATTTACTCAAAACACCTGCAAAGGCCTTTAAAAGGTCCCTCAGTCTTGTTTTGAAGGCACCACAATCATGGGGAAGACTTCTGACTTAACAGCTGTCCAAAAGACAATCATTGACACCTTGCACAAGGAGGGCAAGACACAAAAGGTGATTGCTAAAGAAGCTGGCTGTTCGCAGAGCTCTGTGTCCAAGCACATTAACAGACAGGCGAAGGGACGGAAAAAATGTGGTAGAAAAAAGTGTACAAGCTCTAGGGATAACCGCACCCTGCAGAGAATTGTGACGACAAACCCATTCAAAAATGTGGGGGAGATCCACAAAGAGTGGACTGCAGCTGGAGTCAGCGCTTCAAGAACCACCACGAGGAGACTCATGAAAGACATGGGATTCAGGTGTCGCATTCCGTGTGTCAAGCCACTCTTGAACATGAAACAGCGCAAGAAGCGTCTCGCCTGGGCCAAGGACAAAAAGGACTGGACTGATGCTGAGTGGTCCAAAGTTATGTTTTCTGATGAAAGCAAGTTCTGCATTTCCTTTGGAAATCAAGGACCCAGAGTCTGGAGGAAGAGCGGAGAAGCACAGAATCCACGTTGCATGAGGTCCAGTGTAAAGTTTCCACCGTCAGTGATGGTGTGGGGTGCCATGTCATCTGCCGGTGTTGGCCCACTCTGTTTCCTGAGGTCCAGGGTCAATGCAGCCGTCTACCAGGAAGTTTTAGAGCACTTCATGCTTCCTGCTGCTGACCAACTTTATGGGGATGCAGACTTCACCTTTCAACAGGACTTGGCACCTGCACACAGTGCCAAAACCACCAGCACCTGGTTCAAGGACCATGGTATCCCTGTCCTTGATTGGCCAGCAAACTCGCCTGACCTTAACCCCATAGAAAATCTATGGGGTATTGTGAAGCGGAGGATGCAATACGCTAGACCCAACAATGCAGAGGAGCTGAAGACGACTATCAGAGCAACCTGGGCTCTCATAACACCTGAGCAGTGCCACAGACTGATCGAGTCCATGCCACGCCGCATTACTGCAGTTATTGAGGCAAAAGGAGCCCCGACTAAGTATTGAGTGCTATACATGCACATTCTTTTCATGTTCATTCTTTTCAGTTGGCCAACATTAGAGAAACAAACATTTTTTCATTGGCCTTTAGAATATTCTAATTTTCTGAGATACCAGATTTGATGTTTTCATTGGTTGTCACCTATAAATATCAAAATTAAACGTAATAAACATCGGAAATACATTGGTCTGTGTGCATTGCATGAATATAATGTACAAGTTTCACGTTTTGAATGGAATTACTGAAATATTTTCAACCTTTTGATGATATTCTAATTTACTGGCCAGCACCTGTACATTTGGATTGCAGCAACACTTTCTTGCATGAATGAAATATTTGCATTTTTTGCTTGTTTTATTCCCAAACTCATAATAAAAAAGCTAAAAAAAAAAAAGCTACAGAAGATGAATCCCATAGAGAGCACCTGATCAGCCACTCTAATGTCATCTAATCTCTATTAGGGTTTGATTTCATCTTTTCTAGTTGTCATTTTGAATTAATTTGCCTTAAAGTTTACTCACAAGTGACAGTGTAAATAAAGAATGGTCTAAAATAAAATGGTTTTATTGGTAAATCAATCCTAACGGGAGCCAAAGCGCCTCATGATTTTCATCTTGAGAAGCACGATAAAAAATAGTTTCTTCTTCTTCAAAAGCTTCTCGCAGCACAGAAGCCGCCTGTCTTGTTGAGTGTGTCCAGCTTTTGGGAGACCTCTTTTAGGGCTTGACCAGAAACAATGAACGGTTAGGTGGTGGCGGGAAGGAGTAAGGGGGTGGTGGGACTCCACTCCAATTTCATCTGAAGTGGGCTTAAGATGGTTAAGAAGTGCACTTTTCTTCAAAGAAGGCTAATTAATGTTCTTCTTGCCCAAACATAATATTGTCAGAATGTTGCACAATGGGAGCCACTCAGCCGCGTTTCTAAGGATGTGTGCACACTTACAGTATGTTTGTGTGGGTGTGCATGCGTGCAAACGTGTGACCGTGGAGCCTCACTTAACCTTCTGTCGTCAGTCCTAAAGAAAAAGTGGAAGCTCCTCCTGGTCCTCCTTCGAGGTCAAGGTGGAGTTTCTAAAAGACACTCAACCTGTCAATTTTACCTCCTTATTTAGGCAAAGGGTATCTTATGTAACATTTTCCATTTCTCCTTTCATATGTCAATTACAAATCCATGGGCATCCTCTCTTAAGAATGACAGGGGGCCCTTGGAAAGAAAGAAAAGGACAAAAAAAAAGAATAACATGCTTGTGAGCAATTGTTGACAACTACGCAATTCAGGCCACCAAGAGGCTGGAAAGTGGATGTAGGAATCATCACCCATAAATGGTAACTTTTTAGTCATGTTAGTCCATTCTCCTAGTAAATTTTAAACTTTAGACACACCCTTACAGCCTGGAGTTGAGAAAAATAATATTTTAATTAATTTGATTCATTCAAATAAGGGATCATTCTTCTACTTTCAATGCAATTAAATTGTGTTGAGATGAAAATTATGCAAACATTTTCTATTTTGAGACATCTAGACCAATAAAATGAATAGACAAGTGTCAAACACGGACTAAGGCAGTATTACCTATAAGAGTGAAGTTTCATTTTTTTTAACATATTTTTAAGTAGGTCACAATATGTGGAGCAATTTCAACAGATGGGCTGCAGAGTACTCCCCAGGCGAACAGAAGTTCGTTTTCCCTTCTATTGTTTTTGAATTTTCACTTTTCTCACTTTTTTTCACGTAAAATACATAAAGAGGAAACAATGTAACGTAAATGTCTCATTTTATGTAAACGCATAATCGATAAAAATCTGAAAGATGTGGCTGCACCATTGAAATAAGCAGGACACCGCTGCCTGGCCTGTTCGTCCAACATCCACATGGACAACAAAGGTAGTTTGGACACACATAAGTTTACATACACAGTACCGAATTAGATGACAGGATGAAGAAAGAACAAGATGCTCATGTGTGTGTTGGTAAGAGCCAGCATCACCCAAAAAGACAGCTAAAGGTGCAGCGTGTGAGTACAGAGGGGGTCCTATATAATGGAGAGGCTCCACCTGTTTACACTTCTTTGCCCCCAGCGTTCTCCAGCGGGCCCCTTTAGAGGGCCTCATTGCCGGCAGGCAGCTAACTGCTCTTTGGGAGCACTCCACAGGGACCACAAAAAACAGCTGAAATTTCCTGAAAAGGAGAGGGAGGAGTGTGGGGAGATGAGGGCATGACGAATAGGCGAGATAGAGCCAGAATAATAGCAATAAAACCAAATGAAGAAAGCAACCAAACAGGCAGAGACGAGAGTGTATCACTAGTGTGCGACTTCCAAACAAGCTTTTTAATGAGGTACACCATTAATACAGAAAAGGGAAAAGCGAGCGAAGCAACACAGCAAACGGATAAAAGCCAGGAGTGGAGTGAGGGAGCACACAATGAAAAGTCTGAACAAATGGGTGAATATGTGAAAACGCAGTTTGTGTACTAAATTATTTTATCTTTGTTTTCTGCAAATGTACAGCGGCCTGTGTTTGGGATGAAGACAGCAGCAGGCTGGGGCGTACAGAGGAGGAAGAGGAGGTGGAAGCGGGGTGTTTGGGTTGTGGGAGGCTAACAGGCTAGATACCAGGTCTTTGTGTGCAAATTTCCCAGCAGCGCCTTACCAGTTAATTAAGAAGGTCAGTAAAAGAGGGAGAGATGGGGAGGGAGAACTGGAAGGTGGAGGTCAGCCCTAACGAGCTGTCCACAGCACATGAATGAGCGGCTTGTCCTAAACTAAGCAGCGAGAGACCAAACAATGTCAGCAGTAATTAGCGACCAATAGCAGGCAACCAAGGGCCTGTCGACTGAGCAAGCAAAAGATGTGAGAAAGAAACTGGAACGTGAAGATCCAAACACATAGACATGGAAACATTCAGGAAAAATAGGACAGAGCTGGCAACATGAGGCAGGTATGAGGCAGAAGGAAAGACCTTGGCTTTGTTTCTTTCTCTGTTTTGGATGTTGAGACCATGGAAAGTTGAGAAAGGACCCAAACTGATAAAAGGCAACAAAAACCATAGATGTAGAGACAAATGTTGAAATGATAGAAATAGATGGACTTATATTCAGAATTGTATTAAATAAAGCACAATTTCTTCATTATGTTTTTTATGGATAACTTTTGTCTTTCATTAACTCTGCTCTCAGTAGAAGAGTGTGGATACGTGTTTCTCCAGACAGGTGATTCCATTTATCTCTTCAGTCAGTCAGTATTTTGAATTTTTTTTTTTACTTTTATCATTTTTTTTACTCCTTTTCTAATTTTATTCTTGCCACAAAGTGAAGGTTCCAGTCTTCTCTTCATGGAGGTAAGTGGCCCTCTTGTATCTTAGGCTCTATCATGGACTAAAACAGTGTTCTCTAGGGGTTCTGGACTGCAGTGAAAACCCGACATCATCACGAAGACGATGAAAACTGCTGCTTTCAGGCTTTGTGTGCAAATATAAAAGTACACAACAGCGGGGGCCTGAGCTACAGTGGTAGGATTAGGCTGTTTTTCAGTCTCCGATTTGAAATATGGATTACCATTTATTTATACGGGACATTTTTGGATGGCCTCTTGTGGAGGAAGAAGGGTTGCGAGAAAGTGGTGCCAGGAGAGAAGACAAGTAGATCTGGGTAGGGTTCAAATTCAAAAAATGTTATTGGACTGTAGGAAATGGATTGCCTAGAAATCTAGACATACTGCAGCAGTCGCTAAAAGATTTAGCTCTGCAGGTCGGTCTAACAACGCGCCTCAGCAGGTCTACCAATAACCTTAGTGTTGTCGTTTGTTGCAGCCCTCTATGTTTGTTGAGCGCTAAAGCTGCAACAGAGAAAAACTACAAAGATGGCGTTGGCTCAGGAAAGGCACTCATTTGAAATGGCTTTGTCAACTTTGGATGATTTAGACTTGAGCTTTTCTTTGAGACATGAGGACATAGAGGTACTTCCTCTTCTACAGTGTATGGCAGATTGCCCCATGAATGACTGCCATAGCCATGAGTGAGTCACCTTTTCTGTTGATCTGATTGGTACTAGCACTGTCCAGTTGACATTTAAGTACATCTTTGAATCCTGCCCCACGGCTGGGTTCTTTAACGGGTCATGGCCAGACTGTATATTTACACTTGCCAGGCTAGGTGGATACAAGATGACACTAAATGTTAGAATTTTATTAAATAATAATTAAATGAGTGTCTAAATGTACTCTTGATCCTCTGCTCTTGTAGTCTAGAAATCTAGACAGACCATAGCAGAAAATCATCTTGCTCTGGTCAGTTTAAACACACTTGATTGGAGTCTCAGCAAGTCCGAACAATCTTGTGTCTTGCCAATTACAGTTCTGTATTGGTTTGGTAGCTGGGATGTTACTGCGACCGAGCAAAGAAACAAATTTGGCCACAGCTAGTTTGAAATGGCTTTGGCATTGATTTTGGACTACTTACATTTGGGCTTTTTGTTGAGTCAAGTACTTAAGTACCCCTTTGAGATAGAGGCACTTAAAGTGATAGTATGCATTTTTCCTGGTGATAGGGGCAGTAGATACCTAAATCATTGCAAGCAAGCAGTATTTGTGTGTTGGAGTAAAACCTTATCAACAGATGCCCATTAGGGTCAAAATACCCAGGGGAGTGCAAACCTAAGCAAAATGACAAGCACATCAGGCTCCCTTTCATCACTGGCAACAGGTTAAGAGGTAATTGTGTGAATCAATGTTTATGAATGGTGAAAGTTTCGTAACCGTTTGTTACAAACCAGTAAATGCATTTTGTCCTCATGGGCTCCCGCAGAAGGAAACATGGCATCTAAAATAGCGTTGCCCTGAGACTTAGACCCACTCCCATGTATTTTGAACTTGATTTTTTTTATGGATATATGTTATGAAGCTGCCTATAACTTTTAACAACTGGGCATCATTTAATTAATCTTCAACAACATTTTGATGGATATTTCCAGAGATTAATGGTAAAAACTACACATTGTCTCTTTAAATCCTTTATTTACAAAAAGGATGTATTTGCGTCTTCTTCGAACAATGTATGGTGAATTGCTTCAATGACTGACATCTGTAGCGGTGAGTACGTCATGTTCATTGTCATGCGAAGACAGTTTGAAACCGTAGATTCTTGCCCACATCTGAGATCTTCTTAGGGGTCGTGGCCAGACTGCATATACATGCACGGGATGGCTAGCAGGCTACTACTTTTGCACAGTACTGAATTTTCTTATGAAATGGTTCTGACTGGGCATTCAAACTTTTCACCATGTATTATGTATCAGAGTAGATATATTATGAATGCTGTCTCCATGCTTTTACGCAGCTCATTTGAAGTAATTGCCCAATTGCCTCTTTCACACATTTGTGCACAGATCCTGTAGATATTCCTCAAATGTGCGATAAACTGATCTCCAATCTATCCAATCAACAGACAAAATAAACCCATTCATATTCTGAAATCCAGCCCCCTGAGCACTCCAAACTAAGACTGTGATAAGTCCCTCGTCCTTCAGAGCAATCCATATTGCTGTTCAGCCAGTAATCAAGGCATATAGGGGCTGGATGATCAGTGACAGAAGCTAGTCGGGGGGACATCAACCTGTAGGAGGAGAACTGCAAAATCGGGAGAGGAGGGGCTGACAGGATGCGCGCTGGAGCAAAGGAGGAGGGGTAATCAAGAATCCCGTCCAGGTCCCAGCTTAAGAAATTGCCATGCAGATTTAAAGCCTAAATATCCTTGGACTTGCGCATGTTTATCGCTGCACCTCTTCTCCCTACCTGCCCCTTCACTGCAGTGCTAATTGGACATAGGTAGCGCCCAGATGTGGCACCCAGGTTACGGTAACCTTGGTGGTGAGATGGGCTGCTCTCCGTCATACGGGTGGTTATTGATTAAAATAGCAGGGGGGGCAAAATATGCAGCAGCGGGAATTGAGGGTCCAAGACATCTACCCAAAAGGGTAACAAATCACCCTCTGTGTCCTAATGTGCTGAAGAGGGGGATCGTGGTGGACTTGGGGTAGAAGAGATATGCCGGTATAAGAATTGAAATATTTAAGTCCACTCTGAAAATAGGTTATGTATTTACTTTTAGTCCTTCAAAATCTGTGTCCTGGACAATTTAACATTATGCATGAACATATTTTCAATTAAAAACATAGTTTTCAATTATTTTCAAACAGTGTCACTGAGTATCAGATTATAGGCCTGCAGGCTGCAAGTAAATGCAAATCGCTGTGCAGCAAGAGTCTTATCAGCAGTATCCCACTGATCGATCGCAGCGGCTGGATTATCAATCATCCATCATCACATTGATATCTCTGCAATACCTATAATGTTACCTGATCAGACTCACTGATCAATACTGAAGTAGGATTGATCCCAGGTGGCAGCGGAGGCGGATGACAGTGACACAGAAAAGTGGCAGAGATGTAAATCGTTTGCAAATGAGCTACGGACACTCTCATACCCCCTCATACTAAAAATACACGCTTTACATTTAAAAACAGCTCAGAAATAGGAGCCAAACTGAAATAAACATGCGTCTTCCTTAAAGTGAGGGTGAAATAAATCTGTGAATGGATGCTTTGTGTGGCACATTACAATGTAATTACTGCTGATCCTGCTTTTGTGATGACTGGTCTCCTTACTATGGAGCACCGTGAGCTGGTGGCTTGTATTCTGTAGGGAAAACAAGCCTCCACGGCACAGTACCACTCAGAGCCTCTTTGGCATCGGACCTTAATCATCTCGGCTCAGTGTGCATGTGCATATAGGGAGATTTGTGCAAGTGCATGCTGTATATGTGTGTATGTATGTGCTTGCATGTCTGCCGGTGGGTATTTTCAAACCAGTGTGTATATTTCTGCCTTGTGCTTATGAGATGGTGTGTGCGGCCGGGTGTGTGTGACAGAGAGTGAGGGAGGGGTGGGTGAGAGACTGAGAGAGAAACCCGTCCCTCCAATTCCCTTGTGAAACCCTCTACACCAATTTTCAGCCGTGGACAATCACTCACTCAGCACACACATCTACATAGAAGCTGATTAGATCCTCCGTGGGCTTTACCATGCAACCGGAGCGCCTCATCTACTGTACGTGCCTCCCCTTTGTGCTCCTGTTCTAATACTACAGTCAGTGAGGGGAGAAGGTGGGGTGCTATGCATGATCTACATACCGTTATGATACATAGGTAACCTCCAAGGGGCAAATCAGGGATATTCGTCGCTATGTTTCTCTTTGAATTCAAGAAGAATCCATCATTTTTGCATGCCCATTATTGGTAGAGGTGATACGTCTTCTAGTTTTAGATGTCCTTGCACCTGGAAAGCAGTGCTTTGGTATATATTGGAAAGAGATGACTGAAATGAATGGATGTAGGGCTGTAGACTTGATTAGATAGATTAGTGCTTAAAAGAATGTCCACCCTGGAGCTGTGATGTTAACACAGGGCACTGTGTGCTGAGAGTTCATTAGTGTAATTGCTATAATATTACCCATTGGCATAGTCATAATGTATAGAATATGAATACCATAAATCTCCATTCGTCACCCAGAACAACAGTTTTGCATATTATTGCAAAACAAACTTTTTTCTGAAGAGACATTAAAATGAAGGCCTCTGCTGTCACAGGCCTTGTGTTTTTGTAAAGTAACACCATTGTAATGTTAGATAAATTAGTATATTGGGTTAAATAAATTGCTTTAAGAGCTATTTATATTATTAACACTACTTGAGACCAATAAGCTGCAATACTCTATTTAAATATAGAATATCACCTTGCCTGGTCTTTATTGGTTTTAGTCAGAAGATTCTAGGATTGTGTTATTAATTAAGGGATCGTACACTCTTCGTTTGATTCAAGAAACAGTCAGGTTATAATAATTTAAGAATTTATTTTACAAACACTTAAGACTTGACAAAATGTTTAAACTGTTATTTACTGTGGATGCGAACTAAAAGAATGGTGTCTGGAACTTATGTGTAATGGAGTAAGAATCTCCATTTCACAGAGAGCTGAGTTCTGGACATAAAATAATTTGGTTTGCAAATAAGCTATAAAGTTGTTATTATCAAAACCACATGCAGACGCTATCTCGCTGTGTTCTACCTCACCCGTTCTGGAGACCCTCGTTTGGATCCGAGATGTCAAGGAGCCGACGACCCCACTGCACTTGGTTCGTAGAGGAACCTCGATGCATCCAAATCAGTCCTGAGATGAAGCCGAGCGTCTTAAAAATAACTCTGACGGAGTTTGCGTCAGCTTTGTACTGCAGGTACTATCTTGTTGCTCTCAGCTTTGCAGGTGTGAAAAAGGTTTAAAAAGAGTTTGACGACGTGTCAAAATCTTTCGGGTTAAAGAGGTGCTAAAGATGGCCGGTCTGAAGCTCACTCTAGAACTGATAAATTACTCAAAACCATCTAGTTTTAAAGAATTGATATTATGGTTTGGCCAGCCAATCAGGGGCTGACAAGTTTGAGAGATGTTACCAAGCATCTCAGAACATACCGTCTTTGACACGGAGACTATGAATCTGGGCAAAAGGTTAACTATGTGTCATGCGTTAACGTTACTCTGTCTTGTATGAGTGCAAATGGTGATGATCTCATCCAGTAAACATGCTAACATATATCATTAAACACAGATTGATGAACATTTCATTGCATATAATTATAAAATTTTCTTTCTTTTGTCTGGGAATAAAGGAGTTCATTTAAAAGAGTTCCTCTGTGAAGGACCTTGGAGGAAAGAATGCTATTGTTTATCTTTTATTATCTCTCGGAGCTGCAGTCCAGTTGGTGTGAGGAAGGCAGGCTCTGATTAAAGGGACTACGTGCAGACTCCCAGTCTCCTGTGAGGAGAAAATATTGTAGGATGTGTCATAGCCAGGTTACGTTGACCTGGCTGTAGCTCTCGACCTGTGGGATCTCAAAATCAGGCCATTTCGTGACGTTACACCATCTTAAATTAGCATTACTTTTCTTCAAATTCGTACAACACCTCCATCCACGTCCTCCTGATGTCTACTCGAAGCTCCCCATCAGTCTGGGGTCACAAATGTTATTGAGACAAATGCGCTGGTGGAATTTGAAGAAAGGTGTCTGAAACTGCTGTTCAGACTCAAAAAGTGAAAAGATGAACACTGCAGGGTTTTCTGTAGCGCATCAAGTCAGCAATCATTATAGGCAACATAGGAGGTCAAGAACGTCTTCATTAATCTTTGCAATTTACAAGATTACTCATTATGAGTTAAGAAGTACCACAAATACACCAAACATTCAGTACCATACAAGTGGCCTATGAAAAGGATCCATTCATCTCTCTCAAGGTTAGACTGTGAGGACGTTCAGCAGTGTTTATTTAAAGGCCACACAACAGTGTAAAGGTACCGAATCCTTAAGGCGTTTATAGTGTGGATTTAACATTTAAGTTGGTATTAAAAAAGGGGGGCTGCAGGAGAAAATTCTGCAAGCACCCATTGTTTCATTTATTGATCTGACCTTCTGCTTGCTTCTGATTGCCCAGCTGCTGAAAATGCCTCTATGTTTTTTTCCCACACGGCCCCTAATTTTCATGTGCATGGTTGAGCCCACGCACTAAAATGTGTGTAAACGTTTACAACAAGTCATTTACAGGTCAGAATGAATGACCTGTTTTTATACAAAATACCGCCAGCAAAGCTGTTTACAGTATAATCTGTAGTGATTGTTTGTACTCAGTTATTCAGCAGTGCGTTGCTTGTTTCTGTTTATTTTTTGTGAAAGACAACGGGTTTTATTCCTCATGACACACAGAATGCTGTTTGGAAAGCCAAGAGATGCACCCAAACAATGCAGCTGGTGGTTGAAATCGACCAATATTCAACATGATCTCAACATGATCTGCATCATCACTCATTGGACGGCCCAAAACTGAAAGTCACATCTTGAAATTATTCATTTATATTTATTCATTTCACAGTTTTGTAATGCTTAAACTGGACATTATGTAAAACTCACCTTTTCTGTCACCATGTGGGTGTCTGCCTCTATAAGCACTCCAAATGTGAAAAAACAAATCCATCAGTTTTCCGTCAGTGTTTGGTTTCAGGAAGAGTTGTTTCAGAAAGTTCCCGTTTGTGACATCACATCATCTTAGGGCCTCGCCTGCAAGAGAGAGCTGTTGCTGGAGGAGCAGCAGTTCTAGTCGGGGTCCCTCACGGATATCGGAGACTCTTAGCTTACCGCAGCCTGAGAAGTGGTGGGGTGGATGTGGCCATCTTGTTTTCTTAAAGAGACAATATGTGGCTTTTACTGTTAATCTCTGGAAATATCTATCGAAATGTTGTTGAACATGTATTAAATGATGCCCAGTTGTTGAAAAATATTGGCAGCTTTGTAGCATATAACCATCAAAATTGTGATCCTCAGGATCCACGGATTTACCTCTTTCCTATTCACTCTCCCATTCTTAACATTTTTTCTTTTAAATCGCAATTGCTAATTCTTTCTCATTTTAAATATATTTTTATACACTTTCAAAATGCTTTATTTTCTATTTTTACAATTTTTGTATTTTTTGTTTTTGTTTTTGTGAAGTGCCTCGTGATTTTTATCTTGAGAGGCGCTGTAGAAATGATATTTTCTTCTTCTTCTTCAAAATCGGGTCTCAAAAACATGACAGCGTGTCTAAGTCTTGGGCGACGCCATATTAGACGCCCTTCTACGGGAGCCTGTGAGGGCAAAATGCATTTACTGATTTGTAACAAGCGGTTATAAAACTTTCACCATCCATAAATGTTGTTGTTTTTCACATCTACCTCTTCACTCGTTGCCATTGATGAAAAGGAGTCTGATGTTCTTGTTATTTTGCTGGAGGTGGAGATCCCAGGGATTTTTTACCCTAACGGCCATCCGTTGGTAAGGTCTTACTCGAACACAAAAATACCATTTACTTGCAATGATTTAGATGTGTACTGCCCCCTATCGCCAGGAAAAACACTCATTGTCACTTTAACGAGACAGAGCCCTGAAACAACTAATTATACTGACAATGCTAATAAAAGAACTGGTGAAATTGCTTTATGTGAGGGGATTTAGTGCAAAGAACTTCATAAACGTTTTTGGTATAGACCATAAAAGTATTATAACTTCAATGCGTGAAACCCACTTCGTGAATTTTTTTTTTCATTATTTTTAACTCCACAATATATTATATGCGTTACGATGTTAGAATGTTTTAAAAGGCGTGAAAATAATGTTTTAAGCTAGCTTGTTACAGGTTGAATTTACCATGGAGAATTAACTGGCTGCAGGGTGGCATTTGTTGCCTTGCAGCAGGAAGGGTTTGAACCTGGGCTGTGACCTTTCTGTGCAGATGTCGCACAGTAATGTAAAGGCCTGTTTGTCTCCGAGTAGTCCTGCGATGGACTGGTGTTGTGTCTAGGCAGTCCCCTGCTTCTCACCTGAGGACTGCTGGTGATAGCTAACTTGCTCAAACCCTGCTAAGGATAAGTAAACATTTTACAAGGTCAATCAATACTTTTCGACCACCAACAATTGGAACAAATAGCTTTTTTATGTTCATGAGATCTGACAAAATCCAGATGACTAAAGGAAATTAAGAATGCACTGAAAACAAAAGATTTAAAGTCCTCTGAGATCCTTCCAAAAAGAGATTTTACGTCGGGGGACTTCCTGTTAAACGGAAGGTTAAGTAAATAAAAATTCTGCAGGATTGGCCAGATCCATTTTTAGCAGGTCAGAGCTGTGCCATAACAGAAATAGGAATAGTCCCTCACAAACGCATTTTTACATATTTTTTATATTTTTATTGATGTGTGTATTTTTTGTGACTGTGTGTGTAACTGGGCGCTAATTCTCGTGTCACATGGAAAATCAAATTTACCTGCGGGTATTAATAAAGTTACCTTGACCTTGACCTTGACCTTGACGGTGCATCTCCGATTCTAGCTTTTGTCAACAAATTCTTATTTCAAAAGAATAAAAAAGGGTTTAGTTATGTGCTTGAATTAATCATTCTTACTTTTATTATTTTTGTCAGTGAAACAGGCTCACTAGAAAATGCATCTGCAAATGTTTTTGCTTTCAAAAACAACCTACAGCAAACTTCAAGCAGGGTCAGAAAATATCTGGGACGACTGGGCGGTTCGACAGCTTCGGTGTCTTTTCTCAAGCTTTTTTCATCCATAAAAACTGTAGCTTGAGTTCTAGCCCAACATTTATCAATGATGTGGACCAGACCAGAACATTTATCCTTCATTAAACACCTTTTTGCGTGGCCTTCTCTGTAATCCATCTATTTTCTTTACCCGCTTATCCTCGCAGGGGGCTGGTACCTATTTCCAGCAGTCTTCAGACAAACAGGCGGGCTACACCCTGGACAGGTTGCTGGTTCATTGTAGGGCAACACAGAGACACACAGGACAAACAAATAAGCACACACACACTCACACCTAAGTACAATTTAGAGAGACCAGTCAACCTGACAGTTCATATTTCTGGACTGTGGGAGGAAGCCGGATCACCCGGAGAGAACCCACGTGTGCACAGGAAGACCCCAGGCTGGGATGCAAACCCAGGACCTTCTTGCTGCAAGGCAACAGCACTAACCACTGCGCCACTGTGCAGCCAGTCTAATGTAATTTATAATAAATATAAATGTGAGAACATTTTACAGGTAGCTGAATTTGAATGAGTGACAAAACCCCGCGAGAGAAAGGTCAGAAAAGTGTTGCTGACTCGGTCACGAGTGTTTGAACTCCTTAAGTGTGCAACCTCACAGAGAACATGATTTTCAGCTGTTGACACAGTTATTAAAAACATATGGCCCTTGTTTATATTTCATAAAGCATCTGTTGCTATGGTATTTTATGGTTGAGTCCAACTAAACAACGTAAATGTTTTTATTTTTCAATCAAGTTTCTGGGTAACGGTCTGCAGTTCTGAGATGAAAATGTTATTTTTTTAAATTAACAGAATTGTTTTCATGCTATTTACTGTTTCCAGAGCTGAGTGTTTCATTTAAAGATTGTAAAAGTTGTTTAGCTTTAATGATTTCCTTTCAGACTTGAATCTTTTTACACGCTCACCTTACACTTTGCTCAGATCAGACCTTTCATGTACGGGGCATGGCGTCGCTTGTGTACATCCCTTGGCTTCTTATGCAAATTTATGTTTAAGTGTACTTATTTGTGTGTCTAAATAAGAAGACAAACACACACACACACACAGGGTGTGGTGGTGAGGGACCTAGAAGAGGGATGGTGGAGAAGTGGGGGTGTACTGGTGGTGGTGGTGGTGCAAGGCGGTGACAGAAATTGAGGGGGACGGGGTGGCAGCTGCAGGCTGCTCGGAGCACTGTCAGAGCGGAATGATTAATGAATGGCGGCCCCAGCTGAGCCTAACCTTTGGAGAACTGCACAGGACATCTGCAGAACTGTCAGCGCTCTGACAAGGACAGAGCTGAACAACCAATTATTTCGCCATCACTAAGGTGGGCTGTCAGCTTAATCCTAGCCATTCACTTAGGCAAGGACAGGCAAATTTCTCCTTTACATACACACACACACACACACACACAGAGTAGACCAGCATGGACATACACACACCCGAACAAACAGGCACACACGGACAAGAACATATGCCTATGTGGACATGTACACAAAGCAGGCTGGTGCACTCGTAGAATCACACACTCACATATTCACACACAAGCATAAGGTCCCGGACAACATAAAGTTAACCCCTCCAGCGCTGGCGGTGGCAGCGCCACGCAGGTGACATACATTAAGGAAAGCAGGGCAAGCAGAGGAGGTTTAATGATGACAAAACAGCGCTGTGAGCAGGACATGGGTGGGGCAGCTGTGTGTCTGGGACGGGTTGAAAACGTGGGAGGGAGGAGCGAGTGGCGTTGTGTACGCTGCCTGGATTTCTGAGTTAAAACAAGAAGAAACGCTTCAGATCATTAAATCTTTACAAATAAGTTCTAAAAGATGGTTAGGGTTAGGATTACAACCAGAGGTGGTTTTACTTTAGATTTTATTTGCGTTTGGAACGCGACGGCGATGAACTGGATGCAGACACGACGTGACATTAAGTGATCGACACATTTGGCGTGTAGGACATTTTAAATTGTTCAGAGTGAAGGGAAAAAGTATTGATTGACCTTTTAAATTATACTAAATGGATCTTGTTGCACTGAGGAAGATAAAAAAAGAACGTTTGAATAAAACATGATGATGATGATGATGATGATGAAACCTTATCATGACATAAGAAGAAAAAAGTTGGTTGTAGATGCTCACGCGGGAAGACACTGTTCAGCCTGAGGTTCCTCTAATGGAGAATTTTTATTAATCTGAGACAAAAATATCAGGTGGAAAATTGCAGTTTTCATGTTTTTATGTAGTTAAATTATTTTTAATAATATAACTGTGAGTTCCTCTGATGGGACACCCTCTTTTTAACATTTGTATAAACAGAAATATTCCTTTTCCTGTAATTAGGACTAATGAGGTTATGATCACCAGCCCTATTGATCGCCCTGTGGGACCCCAGTAATAACAACAGTACATTAGACTAAAACGTGTTTGCATTTACATTCTCCATTCATCATCTGCATCTGTGTTTGCGTAAAGCGTGAGATGAGCAGGGTGCTGATGGGCGCCACGTGTGAGTGATTGGGATTAGATTGAGGCGTTACCGAGGCGATGAAAGATCGAGTGTAGCCACGAAGCTTATTGACAGACTGCTGATGAGGCCAGATAGAGGGGGTGATAAAGATAGCTGCGGAAATTAATAAAAGGATAAAAATCAATGAACTTGAAAATTCTCCCTCATCAATGGCTAATCGTATCTGTACATGTGACTTCTTTTTTTTAAAGCATATCTTTATGCAATCTGTTCACCTGCAGCCATCAGAAAGGCTCGTGACGTTACATAATTCTGAAGAATATGACAATTTGCTTCTAATTCACCGTTAGCATTATTAGCACAACGTTAGTCTCTAGCCTGCTTCACCAGATATTACAATTTAAAAAAAGATGCCGCGTCTTCTTAAGCCAGGTGCACACAGAAGACAGACGCGCCACACCACGCCCACGCCATCATTAAAAAAATATACAACATTATAGTTACTGAGAGTGGCTACACGGGGAGTGCAACGCCACGTCCCAGAAGCGCCTGTCCGCACAGAGGAGCTGAAGATAGACGCCAATTCTATTTCAAGCGCCATGGCACGGCTGTTTACAACGTTGTGGAGTACTTTACAACAGACGTTACAACGCAGAACAGCTTTACGGCACAAACCCACAGTATTGATATCTGTAAAGTACTATTGATCTCAAAATATTCAAATAAATAGCATACCTACCCATTTTTTATGAATTAGTTTCACAAAGCACAACGGCAAGTCTGATCGAGTAAAAATAAAAGAGTCACTTTCCGCTTCCTGTTCTCATGTTTTGACAACTTACCCAGAAGTGCTCAGCAACGTGTCCTGTGTGACCATTTGGCTTCCCCAAACAGCGGCGCAGCGCATCCGTCTTCATGCTTTAGGATTACAAGACATAACTTCTGGGTTACTTCTGTTAACTGGCTTTAAACAGCTCTGGAGCTTTTTGCCTGCCTGTGAAATTACAAATACCACGTCTGCAGCAACAACATCCATATTTTTTGAATTTTTAATGTTTTTGAAAGGTGAAAAACTGAAAACCGCCCAACCGGCTGACGATGAAATCTTTTTATGTTTAACTCTTCCTGCAACACGGTTGTGACATTAGAGGGTTTGTGTTTATCTTACTGTGGAATTCCTACACATGACTCCTGTAAAGTCACAAGAGAAACAGCGCATTCTCTGGAAAACAGGGAAAGGCTTTGAATGCCGGAGCTCATTTGACCAGGAAAAATCCTGACACCGCTGTATGATTTACAAGTCAAACAATTACGTTTGCATCATTTACAATTCTGGTGTCTTCTGTGCATGCAAAACCCATTAGGTTTGTTAAACAGCACTTAGTAGCCTACGGTATGAGTCTAGAGAGCAGTAAACACAAATGATTTGAGTTGTAATGACACATTTTTCATATAAAAAAAAAGATTTTCAAATGATCTCAAGTGGAAGTGGACTGATGGGATGTGCAGTGTTGTTTGGATGAAAACCGAGGTCCCAATCTGTAAACAGCTTTTAGGAGTTTTACGCCG
Organism: Nothobranchius furzeri; assembly: GCF_043380555.1. Taxonomy (NCBI): domain Eukaryota; kingdom Metazoa; phylum Chordata; class Actinopteri; order Cyprinodontiformes; family Nothobranchiidae; genus Nothobranchius; species Nothobranchius furzeri. The sequence continues at coordinate 70,251,224 of NC_091745.1, forward strand.
TTAAACACACACACACACACACACACACACACACACACACACACACACACACACACACACACACACACACATCTAGAGTGTATTCATTAGTAGCCTGGTCCTAGCTAGGGCTGTCTCCTGTCCCAGACAAACTGCAGGAGGAGGTGTCTGGCTGCTTGCGTTTAAACTGGGTTAGTGGACCAGAGGGGAAGAAAAAGAATGTGAGAGGGAGATAGGGCATGAGAGAGAATTTGAAGTCTAAAACTGGGACGAGGTACATGAGAAGATTTTTTTTCATCAATTGCAGTAGCACTCCCTGCTGTGCTCCCCTTTATGTCACATGCACAAATGTGTGTGTGTGTGTGTGTGTGTGTGTGTGTGTGTGTGTGTGTGTGTGTGTGTGTGTGTGTGTGTTTGCTTATGCTCCGTTGCAGTGCGTGTGGCTAAAGTAAATGCATCTTGCTTGGTGAGGTGTCTGTTTATTACAGAAAACTTTTATTGATGTCACTCTTAATATTTTTGTACGGTAACTCCTCTGGCTCCCTGAAATGAATTGGATATTTATCTTATGCTTTGCTCACTTCAGTCTCCTGCCCCCAGTTGATTTAGGAGCCAAATGGCAGCCCATTAACATGTGAGAATGATTGTGCAGCCTTGGGGGTTGCAGTGTGGCAACCCACAGAGAGGCTTTTCGCTGCACATCTCTCTGATTCTCAGTCTTTGCACTGTCGACAAGAGTTAAGCATCAAAGGCACGGACTAACTATCCTCACCCTGAATCACTCCCTCTGTTTTTTCTCTCTTTTTTGGCCTCTAGGTTCACACAGTAATTTGCTCTCTTTCTCTCTGTGTCGCTCACTTCATCTCTCTCCAGGCTTGTGAATGAGGAGAGAGGTGATGAGGTCAACGTGAATCTTCTCCTTGCTAAGGATGATTATGTCATAACCTGCCGTCATTCAAAGGAGCAGACCCAGTGGCCATGAACGGGGCCTGCCAGCCACGTGTCAGCATGGAGGGCGACACCAAGATGGAACGAGATGGAGAAAAGCCATCCAGTCAAATGAACTCTCAGGGTCAGATGTACAAAGCGTCTCTACGTGTTTCATGTATCTTCTCTTCCCCCTTACAGAGCCTGTTGTTTGATGAATCGCTGTCGTTCTTCTAATGGCCAATCTTGGACCTTAAAATTGATTGTAGGTGACATCACAGGGAAAAGACTTTCAATTTTATATCAGCCTTAGAAGCTGCTCTAACAATCAATCAAATGCACCGTGGATAACTGTTGTGCTGCTGGATTTCTAGGAAAGTGCAGAAATCCAGCTTTTGTTGGCAAATCAAGCGGCAAAGAAAATAAACTCAGATGTTTGTCTTGTTGAGGACTCAAAGTTTCTTGAGTACTTCCTCTTTTATCCTTGTCCTGCATGACTTTACCTTAAGCCTCTGACTTCCTATTCAGCAGCTCCAGGCTCAAGCTTTTGGTCTTCCTAATTTTCAGTTAATTGTTAGAGAATAGCCACGTGACTTACCAATTTTTGAAGGAGCAATATGTAAGATTTCAACAGTGAAATAATTACAAAACAGTCTAATGACTCAATCGTGTCAGAAGGAAGGTTATATTGAAACACATTTTCTTCTCGGAGGGCTAACGGTTGTCAGTTTATTTCCTTTAAAAAACCAAAAGAGGGACACAGTTACTATTTACACAACTGTTAAGCCAGTGAGGTTGCGGAGTCTGCACCGAGCTAACTCTGCTATGTCTGCATTTGTAATTCGACAACTTTTTCATTTACCAACAACTCGATTTTACAGTGAAGTCTTTACCGAGTCATTCATAACTATAGCAGCAAGCTAACGGGAAGACGCAAACAACCACACTTCCTCTATGCCGGAGACACATTACCGTAATAACTGTATTAAGTGCTCCCTACCGTCAAACATCCAAGAGCAAAATCTTCTGGTGCGGAACTGTAACTGGCAACAACCACAAAACTCGTGGAACGGCAGTGACTTTTTGTTTAGAAAAGTGGCCTGCAGTAATCACATTTGACCATAAGATGGCAGTCTTACATTGTTCTCATATATTGCACCTTTAAAGTGAACTTACAAAACTTTGCTGTGGTCTCTAGTATCAACAGTTGCCTTGTGAGTCGATTTCAGGGAAAAAATATTTGGCACTCCTGTTGTATTAAGTAGAAGTTAGTCGGAGGAGTGGGGAGGATGACACAGCAGGATTTAAAGTCTTACTCAGTAATATTAATCATATGCAAACATCTTTCCTCTGATTGACTAACAGCAACGTGACTGCCCTAGTTCTCTCCTAAAGTAAAAAAAAATCTGTGTTGATGTTGTGTCTCCACAAATAGCATTAGCCGTTGTTAATGATTAGCTTCCACTAGCCGAGAAGATCTCAGCTCTCTCCTGGCCGCTAAATCAATAGCTGCCTTCTACAGTCAAGATGACTGAATGTAAATTTTACAGTGTGATGTAGATGTGCGTGGCCTTTTCCAACTGTAGCATTTCCACGTCTATTTTCTATTAAAGACTAACGCAAGAAATAAGGGTAGAATACTATTTTCATGTTCAGTCCGCATCTGAAACTCACAGAAGCACTAATAGATGTATGAAACACATTTCTACTCGTGCCTTCACAAACATGTTTTTTTATTTATCGGCATCTGAAATCCACCAGTGTCACCAACAAGCCCGTGTGATGTGTGAACCCAGCTGTTTGCATCACGACACATCTTATATGCATTTCATCACTTTTTAAACAAGCCATCAGCAAGTTTAACGCTCTAGAATGAGAACTGCACTCTATGATACATGCGCCTTCAAAGTCTTTTTTTAAACATCAGCACTTAGCAGGCACCCCCCCACCCCCACCCCACCCCACCCCTCACTCAAGGATCATACATCTACTGGAAAGAAAATGCTTTCAAGTGAAATTTATCTTTTTTTAATCCAGGTTTAAAAATAAACTACTAATTGATACAGATAAGAACATCTGCCTCAGTTCTAGTCGCTGCCACCCGTCCCATATAAAAACTGTGGCTCTATCAGCTGTTATCAAGTAGCCCATTTTAGATGTATTTTCTCTTCTTTTTTCTTTCTTTATTTTTTTGGTTTTGGTTAAAGAAAATACGTCAGAGATGCCGGTGTTAGTAACGACGAAACCAAGCGAGTCGTAGGGAATCACCCTGCGTGTCTGTCTCCAGGCTTAAGAGTTACTCCCTCATGACGCCTTACCATTTTAAACCTTATTTGGTTTGCAAAAGTGAGACTAAGCCTTTTTCTGTTCAGCCACTTTTTTTCCACAAGTTCAATTTTTGGATCGCACAGCTTGAGACAAAGATAAGGGGGAATAAGGAGATAACTTTTGGGGACAGTGGAGACCGGATTTCATGTCGGTGTCACAGAGGGAGTATAGGGAGCGGCAGAGGGACATAGGGAATCACATGGGAGGATGAGGAGAGTGGAGGTGTGGAGCCTGGCCGACTTTGGGAATAGGTGGTGGGGAATGAGGTTGAGGCAAAGAAGCACTCCAGAGGCTTGACTGAGCTTCAAAGGGAAGTTTTCCGCTTTGACTGACAAGCCCTTAGAGTGAAATGGACCTGGTGGCAGGCGCCAGTGCCTCTGTCCCAAGATGCCCGACTGTCTCCATGGTGCTCACCCCCATCCAGCAATATTCATCAGACAGCCGAGCCAAAATAGTTGGGGGTCAAGACGTGTGGAAGTGCTGCTGTGGATCGCCGAGTTGCTCTTTTGTAGAATTTTTGCCTTTGAAACAGAAATGTGAATGACAAATTTTCACTGAAACTTTCTGAAGAAAGAAATGTGCCCAAAATACAAGAATTTAGCCTGGAAGATTTTTGTAGTTTCCAACAAAAGGGGAATCCATCGTTCTGATTTTTCTGCAAAATACATTTTTCTACAGTAAAACCAAGACGGTGGGAAAATGGAACCATTACTGGTTTTGCAAATAAAATCTGAAACTGAACACTGGAATGAAAGGCAATGGTGCATTTTCTTTAAAGCGACGGTGTGTAGTTTCCCTGGCGATAGGGGCAGTGCATATCTAAATCACTGCAAGCAAGCAGTACTTTTGTGTTGAAGTAAGACCTTACTAACGGATGGCCATTAGGGTCAAAAATCCTGGGGAATGCAATCTCCAGCAAAACAACAAGCACATCAGATTCCCTTTCGTCACTGGCAACGAGTGAAGAGGTGAACGTGTAAAAGAACAACATTTATTAATGATGAAAGTTTTGTAACCTTTTGTTACAAATCAGTAAAGGCATCCTGTCCTCACAGGCTTCCATAGAAGGAAACATGGCATCCAATATGGCGTCGCCCATAGACTTAGACCTGCTCCCATGTAAGTCCCAATTTTTAAGGTTATAATTTATGAAACCACCAATATTTTTCAACAACTGGGTATCTTTTAATTCATTTACAACATTTCAATGAATATTTCCAGAGATTAATGGTAAAAACTACACATTGTCACTTTAAGTATTTCTGAGAGTCTTGTGACAACTGCACTGTAAATATGGTATCCGTGGTAAAATAAATGACACCGTTATTTCAGGTCCTGAACTGTTCCAGACGCATGAGAGCGCAGACATTTGAAAGTGTCTTAGTAAACACTGTTAGGCCCGTGTAAACAGCAGAACATTGATCAGGCTTCTTTTTATGATCAGCATGTCTGCGCCTGCACTGGATTAGTCAACAACCTGTCTGTTTGCTCCACTCTAAGTTAAAGCCAATGTCAATGTCAAAGCTTAATTGGAATACCACACACTGCTGGGCCATGGCTTTGTGGACACTAGAGACTTATGCATCTTCAGTGAATCCCTCACTGATTATTTATTGAAGATTAAGATCACATGATTAGTTTTAGTGTACGTAATATGGAAACGGATGTGTCTGAGCTTTAGCAAGTGGTTTTATCCAGGAGAAACCACAGATCCATGCACTGGTGCCACTAACAGGCTCTCATCTCTCGGTGCTCCTTAGAGGAACAGACAGGCCTGCTTGGCTAAGGCACTGGCTGTTTACAAAAAAAAAAAAAAAAAAAGAATGGGAGTCTGGAGTGTCAGAGATGGAGAGAAAGGCATGGAAGTGTAGAGGTCAGCTTCATTGTATCACCCAATTTTCACCCATTACACTGTGTATGGAGGCCTGCCTCCCCCCGTCTGTTTTGCATGGTAATTATTTTCCAGCCCAAAGGTAGCTGCAGGCAACGTCAGGCACTGCGTCAGGGCCCATTGCATTAGCCGGCCATTGCATTATTTATTTGTGCGTGGGCAGCTGCATGGATACCCCAAATCCGTTGAGACCAGGGGACTCTCAATGTCACCTCATGCATTGCGGCAGGCAGTTGTGACCACTTGGACTAGAGCTGGGAAACCTCAGGCTAAGAGTGGCTGAAGGGCAAAATGGTACCTCAGTTTTAGGAACCTGTGTGTGGGAGTAGTTGCTAGGTAATGTATTCAGGAAGGGGCCGGGTGGTGGTGGGGTAGTAACTGCCATCTACCCCCACTTATGCAACATTGGACTGTGCTGGGTTCAGCGATGCTCTGGATAACCATCTGGGATCCTGTTGAAATTCACTGTCTTCCAGTGTTGCCAAACTTTAAAGCAGATCCATCTGATAAACACATTCTTAAGGCTTGGCTTTTACCTATTTATGCTCTGGGCTTCAGTAGTTTGTGGGTGAGAAGAAGAATGACTCAGATCAGTAAATTTGACATTTGGGAGCTTGTCTTCCTGTGCCCTTTACAACAGTGCGTACACAGAACAGCAACTATACGTTTCTCTGTTGTACACGGACACCCCTGACCTGTCAGCTTCGGTCAGTTGTGTCGTAGCACCTGAGATGACAGCTGAACTATTGTCCCTGTCACATCAGCTCAGTGTGGAGACACGTGCTCTCACTGAAATGCACACACACCCACTACAAACACGGAAAATGCAACTACCACTGGCTCCAAAACCTACCTCTGCTCACCAAGCCAACTCAACCGCACGAGACGCTCAGACGGCCCTGTGACATGACAGTGACAACGCAGCAATGATGCAGAGAGCTCCTACGACGCTGTCCACTTCACCTGACACCACAAATCCCCTGTCTCTTCTCTTCCCTCGGGCCCCTACAGCGAGAAGATCCCTGTTTCCTTCATTCCCTTCTGTCTTTTGTCAAGAGAAGAAAGAAAGCAAACAAAACCAGACACTGAGCAAATTTACATTGTTGATGTGTTTTCATGTGTCAGCATGTTTGCAGTTTACTGTTTTCCACATCCGTCCTTTACAGAACCTGTCTGTCAGTCCGTACAGTAGTCCTGATCCATTTGTTTGCTTCGTAATATTTTGCTCTGAGAGAACCTAACTAGCTTGTAAACTGATCGTGGTCTTAAAGTTGGAATATAGTTTAACAAGTAAAAGTTCCTTAAAATACTTAAATCTGACTGTCTGATTTATTATATAAAGTAGGTCGTCTTTCAGATTTTGCATTTCCCCTAAGGCCTGGAATATACTTGCTGTTCAATGACGTGTACGCAAGTTTAAAATGGCTTCCTCCTGTAACTTACGTTGATTTGAAGCGTGGTTTGTGCGCTTTCAGCAAAATGAACACGACACGTTCGAACGATGTAATATACAAGTAACCAGTAGGCAGAGTTGACAAAACTAGCAAGACACACGCCATGATCACACCATCATTTAGAAGTCTTTCATGCCATCTACAGTACCGCTGCTGTCTTTTTTCTGATGTGATCAGAAAATTAACCAGTTACTGATCTCTTCTATTGACGCCATGTTTGTTTTTGTTCAAACCCAGAACTCTATCAGGGCTGAGTTTTCTATATTCCAGGCCTAAGTCCCTCTGCTGGCCGACAAGAAGTACGCTAGCGGCACAGTCAGCTTAGCGCACCAACCTAGTTTGAATGCGAACTTGATTTGCACAGGGCTGCCAGCTCATGCAATGAGCGTGAGACACACACATTTGACCCTCTTCACGTGCTCTCAGGCCACACCTCCAATACCTCACGCTGATTAATCAACCCACCGCTATGATGGCCAGTGAACAGGGTGAAACGGTCCGCGCAACCCTTCCTCCCGCGCTCTCACGCATTTAAATGTTCAAAAGTTGGCAGCGCTGTTTGCATTAAATTGTAAGTCTGTAAATAAAAGCATGCTAACTGCGGAAGAGGGAGGGGGACAAAAAGGGATTTATCTTTTGTGTATTGTAGCTAACTGATTAGCGTTTAATTTTAGCCCGTGCTACATCACACTATTTTTGCGTTAGCAGGGGTGCGCCACCATTGCCAGTTCCGGATTCCTGCCGATTTGGGTTCTTTCTGTGCTTGAACACTGCAAGTTTGATTAGAACGCGTGATTAGCAGCATCTGTAGAACCGTTTGGAGGCTGCGGAGATATTCCAGAAGTTAGAATCAGGTGTGTCTGAACAGGAACATTTCAGAAACATTATTTGTCTGTTAGCGCTATGCTGACAGAAAAAAAAAACAATGTATGTGAATGGAGCAATAAAAAATTTGCTGGTTCGATTTTCCTTTTGGCCCGAATCACACATGAGTTTTACTTCAATTTAAATGGTAAATAATGATGTGTTTTGACTAGATCTGTGACGTGATTAGAGATTTATTAGTTTGTAAAAATTTGTAATTAAATAGACTACAAGTCAGAAGTCGCATATTTGAGGTCAGGGAAGGGTCTCTTCTCTCCAGCGTGGCTGCTACTAACCACACGACCAGATTTATAGTGGTTTTCTCCACGTTTAATCCTCCTTCTTTCATCCTGGAATTAGGATGCAAAGCTGGCCAAACTTACAGCCATTTATCTTCTCTACTTCTCCCTGTCTGGTTTGATGACGTAAATTTGTTGAGCCGAACATTTGTAGCCCACTACGTCTTTTCACGCAAAACTTTAAGAAAATGTAAAAAAGAAAAAAAGAAAAAAGAAAAAAGAGTGCTTTCTTGACATCAAAATATGTGTCTACTGTGAAATCTGTGGCTTAGACTAATAACTGAATATAACTTTTACAATGATGGCTGTCCATGCTTAAGGAAGGACTTGGCTCTAGACCTCCCAGTTCCTTCTGGCTACAAGTAATGGTGTTTGTTTAACAACGTGGATGAATAGAAAGAAGTGGAAGGATGGAAGAAAAAGAGGAGGAGTAACAGTGGTTGACACTGGGTACCGTAACTAACAGCTAATAGAATGGTGGGCCATCACGTACAAGTTCAAACGGGCTCCTTAGGTGTTGTGCATACAAACATGTCTAACATGCAGTTATACACATAAACACACATACAGTCACATACTTACATATACACATATATACATTATATATACATTATATATATATATATATATATATATATATATATATATATATATATATATATATAAACACACACACACGCACACGTGTTAACAAATGTGTGTGTGCACATATCACATATCTGAACGCTGACTTACACCAACAGGAGCTAATATTAAACACTCTGAATAAGCTTTTTTATTATTGCTGAAGGTTTGATATTCTGTGAAGATACAGTCAAACAAAAATGGGATTTTCTTTGCGTACGTCGATGTTTTAGTACAAAAATGTCTAGACACTACCATTTCTGCACCCTGTTTTTCCAGTTTAGCTGCTTGTTGTGTTGTTTAAAGTTCTGTTGAACATTTGCTACAGGCATGGGTGCGTCGCTGAAAACAGGGGAAGGCTTCTCTGGAGAAAAGCGAGCCAGACGACTAATCTACGCCTCGATGTGTGCATTTGTGTGTAGAAACAGCACTGGCAGCTGCATATGCTTCAAGGAATGGGTGCTGCCACTTATTGCCAGCCTTTTTGAGCAGAAACAGAGCCGTAACAAGCAGCAAGCGAAGACTTAGAGCATTGAGCCGTTAGGAAAAGACCCTCATTTGCTCCTGGAAGGCGAGCGTCGTGTGTGTGTGTTTCTTAACAGCAAAATGACAGGATGTGTTCAAGCTCCAATTTATTTAATTATTTTGTGATATAGGGACAGTTCATTCCATAATAAACCTTTCCAAAAAGTAATTATAAAATAATTGCTCTCTTAAAATCACTTAAAAGAAATTGTTGCATCAATCACTTCAGAGTAAATCATGCAACAGTGCTTCCCCACTGTCGGCTCTTGTCTAAACAGCCAGGGTATCCGTGTCATGACAGCCTGTAATTTAGCCTAAATGAACACCTTAATAAGGGTTATCCAATACAAAGGTGTCATAATCTTGAGTAGAAAAGCTGCAGCACCGTGGTGTCAATGCTGAGCTTTTAATGCCTCAGTGACCGCCTCTCTAACATGGCCCGAAGCTAGGAAAGATGTCCAGTATCGTGAAAAATCCGTCAATTTCTCTCAAAAAACGATTCTGACAGTTCTCTTTTTCAGTTTTCTGCTCAAAATGGAAGACAGGATATTTACTGCAGTTCCTTTTGTTATCACTTTTGATTCTCTTTATTTTGCAGTTTCAGCATATTTGCAGAGCTCCTGGAAAGGGGGTTAAGGGAGTCTCGATGAGTTCTTCGGTAAGGGTGGCCATATTGAGACACAAATCTGAAGCCTCTCTGAGCGGGAAACTCACCCAGCAAATACACTCACCTGCAACATTTACCTCTTGTGTTTCTGCATAGAAAAACCGCTCTGGGACACTTTAAGTTTGAGGCAGCCGTTATGTGCCGTTACTCCAAAGCAGGAGGCGCTCCTTTTTGCTTTAATTACAGTAAACGCAGCAGACCCCCCAGGCTTTTTTTAAAAATACATCAACCAGCAGAAGAAAAGAAGAAAATGCTAATTAGTCCCATAATTTTGCTGACCATGCAAGTTCCTCAGCACTGCTGAGTTTTATTGACATAAGAAGGACAATAGGAATCTGTATTCAAATGATTTGCTCTGCCTCCGTGTTTTGGCGCTCCCCTACCGTGTAGTTTATTGTACAGTTTGACAGAGTGAAATTAGACACGACAATATGAGCCAGTCGATATGTGTTTGTGCGCCCATTTGGATTAGCGCCTAACTACATTAAAGTCTGCGGGATTTCAGTGTTAGATGCTGCTTTACGTGTGCGAATAATGAAAAAAGGCGCACTTTTCTGTTTTGTTTTTCATTAACGTCCGTGTACGTGTCAGCTCCACATCCACAAACTTCAGAGCAATGGAGAAAGCCTGTAATGTATTCCATGTTTCAGTGTGTGTGTCTGTGTGTGTGTGTGTGTGTGTGTGTGTGTGTGTGTGTGTGTGTGTGTGTGTGTGTGTGAGGAGAGAGAGAGTCAGCATCAGGATCAATACTATTGACCTGTTTACCTTGGTGCCGAGCAGCTTGGGCCAGCTCCTCCTGGTTTACCACTTGAAACATTAAAAACCAGACTATTAGTAATACTTTGGTCCTTCTCTTTGCTGATTGTACAGGCAGCGCCGAGGCTCTCCACCTGGTAGATATGAGGAGGGAGGAAAAGCGAGCGAGAGGTGGAAGGAGACCCTGAATCTAATCCTCTCGACTTTAAGCCACAGTTTTTTTCACCCCGTGTCTCGACGCTCACTCCTAGACCTGATGTGGTCACTCAACCCTGTCAAGCTGCAGGGCATTGTGGCCCGCCCGTCTCTGCCACAATCACACCCCTCCACCCTCAGGTGCTTTTGTGCTCCCGGCTACCCCGCCTCCTCCTCCTCCTCACCCGACACCCCTGTTTTTCTCATCCTCCTCCGCGGCAGCAAAAGAGAATTTCTTTAAATGCTTAATTTTCCCCCCTTTGGCTTCCTTTTTGCAAGTGCCCTCTCACTTGTTTGTCTATTGATTTTTCATCCTTCTCCTGCCACTGCTTCCCCGCTCCCCCTCTTCCTCCCACCTCCAGCGTTTCGTCTCCTCCTCCCCGCTTTCTCCCACTCTCCTTTCCCATTGATGTAAAGTGATTTATTTATTTATTTATTTTAGGATTGTTGTCCAGGTAATTTGTGGTAGGGTAATGACTTTCGGTGAATCTGCTTTGTGCTCTTTGAATCATTTTTTGCGTGACCTTTCGAATTGTCCAGACCCAGTTCCCTGCACATCCTTATGGTCCCATCTGCTTTCCTGTGTTTTCTTGTGTTTCATTCTTTCCCTTCCAGTCGTTTTTTTGATTCCTGCTCTTAGTCCAATTGTTTTAAATTCCCCCCATGGACATTGCTGTTTCCTGACACCTGACTGAGGTGGCGATTGACACCTGGCCCTCTGATTTTGCTCCTCCATAACCAGGGCTCGAATCACACACAGGCTTCTGGCGGCGCCCCGTGAAAATGCCATAAAACCAATCACCTTCGTCAAAACTCTGTGAGAACAGGCGGGAGACCAATTGCCTCCATTAAGTCTCTTTGGGTTGACGACATTTTTCAGGCTCCCCCTGGGTGTGTCTGTTAAGGGCTTGTGGGGAAGCCCATCAGCCTTTCAAGGGAGTGGGGCTCCCCCCAGCACCCTCGTAATGCAAACCCTGTCCACAACCCCATTCGCCATTGTTCATGCGTCTTTAAGAGGGATGCTCCGATCCGAACGTGATCGGAAATCGGGCCCGATCATGTGACTTTTAAAAGATCAGAATCGGGTGTTAAAGATCGGATTTAACCTTATAAAACAACAAGCATGACATTTTTAATCAATCTTGGGTTTCAAAGTGAATAACAATGGCTTAATTTTGTACCAAGTTTCACTTCCTCAATAACGACATGACAACACCATACGGAAGCTGCGGCAACGCAGATCAAAGCATGGAGCCAGCCGACACTGGAAGCTATGCTGAAAAACAAAGAAAAACTTCCTAAGGATAGCGAAAAGGCCAAGAACATCACAGCCAACATAGCTGAATTTATTGCACTAGATGACCAGCCGCTGTCTGTGGTTTCAAACGTAGGATTTCGCCGTCTCATGGAGCACCTGGAGCCACGGTACCAGTTACCTTCTCGAAGCTACTTTACAGACACAGCTCTGCCCAGCATTCACAAAAAGCTACGTGACCACCTGTTAGTCATGCCATCAAAGGTGTCTGCTTTTGGGTTTACCACAGACATATGGAGTTCGTCTGTTTGTCCAATGTCACTGATCAGCTTCACGGCACAATGGATCGACTCGAGTTTCAATTTACAACGTGCTACGTTAAATGCGCAACATTTTCGCGGATCTCACACAGCAGAGCATGTGAAACAGGATATCGAAGAGATGCCGAACAGTTGGGAAATTGAAAAGGAACGTGTCCATGTAATTGTGCGTGACAATGCGCGAAATATGAAGAGAGCCATGGAGGACTTGGCAGTACCATGCTTGGGCTGTGTTGCACACACGCTTCAACTTGTTGTGCACGAGGGTCTAATCTCTCAGCGCAGCGTCACAGACACAATGGCTAATGCCAGGAAGATAATAGGCCATTTCAAACATTCTCCTTTGGCCTATTCACGCCTGGAAGATGTCCAGATTTCTCTGAGGATGACTGTGAAGCGCCTGCAGCAGGATGTGCATGTTAGCTGGAACAGCAGCCTCTATATGCTACAGAGCATTCTGGAGCTAAAGCGAGCGCTCAGCATCTATACAGCTGACCACAACCTCCCTGCTACACTAACAGCTAGTCAGTGGACCCTGATGGAGAATACAGCTGAAGTGTTAGTTCCCTTGGAAGAACTGACTAGGGACGTGAGCAAGGAGACCGCAACTGCAGCAGATGTGATCCCTGCCATTTCAGGTTGGTTTTGTTTTATTTTCTACATTTTAATTAAAGAACACACAATGTTTTTTTTAATATTTTAAATAAGTAATAAACTGTTATCCATCTATTCATTCTCTAAACAGCTCTCAGATGTGTCCTGTCTCGAGAGCAAACGACTGACCAGGGTGTTCGAACCATGAAAAGAACTCTCCTAGAGGCAGTGGAGACTCGCTTCGCTGAGGTAGAAAAGGAACCACTCTACAGCATCGCCACTTTAGTGGATCTAAGATACAAAGACAGGCAAGTAGAATTAATGTACATTTTTAATTTGATACTAAGAAAATAAATTTTCTAAATTGTAAAGGTTGGTTTATGCTTGACGCGTCCGCTAGGTCCGCACGGCTCCGCGCGGAAAAGTTGCGTCATTTCGCGTCATTTCAACAACCACGCCCATCCACCGCGCCTCCGCACGGCCCAGAATTTCCACAACGCGCACCTCGGAAAATTTCTAACCACACGGATGGACGGACGCGGAAAAACATGGAGGACCGGCAAGAACTAGTATGGCAGAGGTTCGTAAATACAGACATTTGTAAGATTCAGCTCTCAGAGATCACCGTGATCAACATGTTGTTAATAATTCTTGGAGAGAAATAGCTCGCACTGTCGGAAAAGACGAGGACGCTGTTAAAAATGCTGAAATGCCATGTTGTAAACAGTAATTTCTACTTCTACTATGGTGTAGTGTTGGGTGCATGCCGTAGAGCTCCATGCTGCCCCCTAGAGTTTGGGAGAATATTGGCTCACCGCAGAGACGAGCCGCAACGAACCATAAACGCTGCAAGTTGTGAAGCACGTTCCATCCGTGAGCCGCATCACCGCGCGGAAAGTGAATGCGTCAAGCATAAACCAAGCTTAAGTCAGCCAATGTCTAATTATGTTTTTAAAATTTAGATTTAGCTCTGTTAATGATTAGAGAATTATTTACTATTACGTAAATATAACATTTCCTCAGCTGAACTGTTGTGTTATAAAGCGTCTTGCCTAACATTTTTTTTAATTGTTACATTTATCTTGTAGATATTTCACAAAGTCAGACCACCTGAGGTTTGCTAAAGATTCCCTCATCCAGGAGGCGATGAAGATGGAGGAGAACAGGGTTGCCAGTAAAGAACCAGAGGCAGCAGAGCCTGTGAGCAAGGCACCTCGTCAAGGAGCAGGAAGCAGCCTTGGCAGCATCTTAGATGAGATCTTAGAGGAGCGCAGATGTCCAGGTACGGATCTACCTTTCGGAACAAACCATCCCTAGGAAAAGCAAACCTCTAGACTGCTGGAAAACACATGCTACACAGTTCCCTTCACTGGCTGCTGTTGCAACCAAATTTCTCTGTGCCCCCTGCACCTCAGTGGACAGTGAGAGACTCTTTAGTGCAGTGTCAAACATTCTTGATGAGAATAGGAATCGGCTCTCCCCCGACAAGTTAGAGATGCTGATTTTCCTCAAAAAAAAAAAAAAAAACATGCACTTTATTTGGGAGCCTTAGAGTAAAAGTTGAGCTCCATGTAGAGCACATGGAAGAGGTGATTTACCAGTTCTTTGCAATTTGATGTTGATGTTTTATTCTTGAATGGTGTTAAGTTCGTACACCACTAGGTGTACCATTAGGAGTACCATTAGGCATATCTGTTGTTCGTTTTAATAAACTAGTCAGTCTAAAGGCCTAAGATGTACTTTATTTTGTTACCTGACTGCAACTACCTCGGTGGAGGTAAGCACTTTAATTTAACTTCTATTATTGTGTTGAGTTATTTTACAAACCTTTTCTACTTTTCTATAAAAACAAATTTGTTTACATTGTTATATTGTTGCACCACTGATAAGCTACAAAGATATCATTTTGTTTACTTGGTTTGAAGTGCTGCTGCACTAACAAAATGTTTCTACTTTCTTATGGTATCATGTTGGATGCCGTCATATAAATAATAATAATAATAATAATAATAAAAACTAACAGGTCAATTTGGGTGCAGTCTCCCTTTTTTCTTGCTATTTTATTGTATTGCTGAAGTATCGGATCGGGACTCGGTATCGGCAGATACTCAAAATCAAATGACTCGGAATCGGATCGGGAGCAAAAATATGTGATCGGAACATCCCTAGTCTTTAATCAAGTGAACATGATGGGATTGCGGATTAAATAATACCTAAAGAGAATGAATAATGTTGGATTAAATAAACGGCTCATTTTGAATGACCTTTTCTTGGCAAACAGGATGATCATGGATTCTATGTGTTTTGGTGAAGCCACAAAATCTTTACAAATCGTCTCCAGCAACCTCTCACCCCAGTTTACAAATCCACATTAATTTCTAAAAATCCTATCTTTTCACGCACTTTTTTGGTATTTTACCTCCACTGGGAAGAACCAACAACTTTGGCAACTAATTCATGGGAATGTTCCAGAATGATCAAATAATGTTTTTTTTATTTCCTCTGAATGCAGAAAAAATGTATTTATCTAGACAGAATGTACTGCAGATAAATTAAAGTGCTTATTAGATTAGTTGTTTAAGCAAAAATCACGTTTAAGTTCATCATTGTCAGTATAAAAGTTTCATGCTGAGCCCCCTTACCAAACCCATCTAACATGGAATCGATGATTAGTATTTAAAATGAAGCAGCATTAAATAATCACAGTTTTATTGTTTTATTTTAAACTAAGAACAGGATCCTAATGGCTAATGGAAAGGCATATACAGAAACCAGCTGCGTGGTCCCTCCAGGAGGGGACAGTAAAGAGCAGGAAGACCACAGCTGTCTTCCTTCTTGTGAAACGAGGAGCACAGGATTTGTTTGTGTGCCTTATATTATTCACACAGAATCAGGAAAAAGAATGGGTGTAGCGTGATTTTACAATAATGACTTACAAGTTGGGTAAATCTTTAAATACGTGAATTCAGAATGCATTTCCTAGATTTCGCCCACAGACACGTATGTGCTCTAGGAATTCTTTCCAGCATCTAGAGGTCAAGGCAAAAAAAATCCTCTTTCTTAATCATGCAGATGAACCTGACCTTGGGTGGCCTTAGCACTCGGTCACATCAGCACCCTTATCCAGCGTTGCTTTGCATCTCTGATTGTGTTAAACCATGTTTCCCTATCATCAGCACACGCTGGATGGACAGCATCCTTCTCGAGCGCATCCAGAGGGGGATAATTGCCAAGACCTTTAAAAGCCTTTCAGAAAGAAATGAGGAAATCAACATAATTCAGATGAAGGGGAATATCAGAGACACGAAGGAAAGTATGCCAGGTCATAGTGGGTGGGTGGTGAGGATGGAGGGGGTGGAGAAAAGATGCAAGACTTTAAAAGGTGGGTCCTTGGTATTATTAAGTTGATGCATTTAGCCGTGCAGAGTGGGCCAGCTCATTGGAGGGCCCCTAAATGAAGAGGCTGACCTTCAACAAGCCCTCTCTGTGTTCATTAGCCATGTGGTGCTTATCTGCAATAATACTGCTGTAGAGAATATGAGGCCACCGGGCCTTGCTGAAGTCAACGATGCACTACAGGTGGAAAAATGAGAGGCTGAATTCACCTCATGTTTCTGGACTTAAACCCTTCCGTAGCCCATCGTGTTTCAAACGTCCAAGCTAACAGTGCAACTTATTTTTATTATGTAAAGATTCTTGAATTCAAAACTTTTGATATGCTCTTACATTAACTTCAATGGCTGGGAAAATAATATTTTTGTATTGCTGCTTGAAATAAATAATGTGATAAACCAATAAATCTTTCATGCTGCCTGATGGTGACCAAGGCCAGATTATAATATGGGCAAACTGGGCACAGGCCCAGGGGCCCACAGCCACAAGGGGGCCCACGCAAGCAGCAGTCTTTTTTTTATTTTTTTTTGTGCAGCAGTCTTAACGTTGGAGAAAAATGTTGAGAAGTAATTAAACATTTCTTTTAACAACGTTAGTTTTTGCATCTTTACTGTAGGAACAGTAAAGATGCAAAAACTACTACGACTGGGTGCTTCAGCCCTCTCCCCCCTCCCGCTGCACAGCAACCGCAAACTCGCTGATGCGCCTGCAGCCTCTCAGAGTTCCTGCTGCTCTAAACATTGAAAAAATCATTTAATTTTCTGTTCCTCACTTCTGATTACCTTCACTGGTGTCTGTTTATTGTAACCACCAGGTACAAAAACAAACTTGTTTTATTTAACAATTTTTTCTGTCCTGTCTGTTTATTATCTTCCTGCATCTCCTCTCAATCCTAAAGGAAAACTGCTACCTGGCTTCATATATATTCACCTTATGAGTTACCTTTGAACTGCAGTTAAAAAGATCTAACGACCGCAAACATAGTGGAGTGCGCGCCGGCTGCACCGGTGAGGTGAAATCACCAGAGGACGAAACAGGTTATCCACTCCGCAGCAGTAAAATGCATCAGGCACAAGTAAAAGACAGAAAACATAAAAGGATATGAGCCGACATAAACGATTGCATGTTAAATTTATTTTTGAGGTGGCGACACTTTGAGAATTTTACTGTGGCCGTTCTCAGGACGCATCTATCTGGAGCGCGTCAATGATCAGAGCTCTGCGCCTCTCAGCTCTAAATAATCCCAGCAGAGTCCACATGAATAATGGAATATAAATAGAACCATGATCGTTAACGGGCTAAAAAATAGTCTACGGTCCATCTTCCCTAATGTGTTTGTGGCCCTGCAGATTTTTCTAACTCTACCTGCACTTCTTATATGTGCCTCTCACCGTTCATAAGGGTACCGCACCATCATCTACGTCAGCCCAGACAAGAGCAGAGAAAATATAGACAGAATAGAAAATAATTCTGTCTGGATGTGGATGGAGATTACATTTTACAGCAGTCTGATCATCATTTAAATACGTAAACCATCACCTGGCTTCTAGTCCACGCTATCAGCGTTATTTTAATTGGTGTGTGCGCGTGTGTGTGTGTGTGTGTGTGTGTGTGTGTTTTCCACTTCAAACACTGGTCTAACCAACCAGACCAGCGTGTCCAGTAACATATTAATGTTACAATTAAACAGTTTCACTTCATGTAGGCTATAGGAACATTTCAACTGTCGTGGCCCGACCGCTTCTGCTCCATATAAACTTGGTGCGTGATCAAATGTCTCTACAGGTGCTTTCTGAGCTGAAGAGGCTATTCTGCCTCAGACTGGATGCGTCATGCGTCTCCATGTTTGAGCCTTGAGCACAAGCGCTATTCAGCCAAAGTTTCATAATCAGCAAACATTTTTCCAAGTGACAGATCCCTCAGTGAGACAGGGTTTCCAGACCGCTTCAGTGGGAGGAAATCTTACCGCATCGCTGTGGTTCTGCGCTGCGCTGCAAACTCCTCTACAGATCTTCAGCCCACTGTCCACCGTGTGCGCTGCGAGCTGCTCTGAGCACAGTGTCCAGTATTAAGCTCTGATGTTCTGATGGGAATCTTTTCTTGATTTGTTTAGTTACCTTCGCAATGTGCGTATCAATTAAAATGTCAGCTCATCTGTGTTCGCATCAGTGTGCATCGGGGTAAATCTTTCAAAACAACCAACATCCTTGAGTTTATCCATCAAAATAAACAGTTAAATGGAAATATCTGTAACCTGTTTTGCCTTCTTGTGAAGATTGTTGCAAAGAGAAACAATTAAACTTGGTTAACCCCAGAGCCATGCGCACTGCGCTGTACTGACTGTAAATGAGGGGGAAAATGATTTAATCGGATCCCTTTCTTACCTTTTCAACATGGTTTAATGTAAAAATTTCATTGAGTACAAATTTTAGTCGCATCAATCTAACGAGACAGAGCCTGGATTTGTATTCTGAACAGTTTAAACATGTTTAAAACGGAGACATGTGTGACGCGTCTAAAGTTCTCACCTGCTCAGCTATTATGGAAATTAAACTAACAAGATAAATAACATAATTATTTTAGGCACAGACAACATCCCCCACACTTTTGAAAAACTTTTAATGCGCCTGCTACCAGTTACAAATTGTGAAGCGGAACGATCATTTTCACAAATGGCAAGAATAAAAAATGAACTGAGAACAACACAAACTCAACAGTGCCTCAGTGCACTGTTACTGATGGCAATTGAATCTCAGCTTGTCAGGAATCTGGACTTTGATGACATTGTAAATGAATTTACTAAAAGAAAGGCCAGAAAGCAGTTTTTCTGAGGCAAGAGAGGAGACCAATAAGAGGAAACAAAAAGATGAGGAAGGATCCAGGAGTCAAGATGAAGAAGGAGACAGGAGACAAGACGAGGAAGGAGACAGTAGACAAGAGGAGGAAGGAGACAGGAGACAAGAGGAGGAAGGAGACAGGAGAAGAGAAGAGGAAGGAGACAGGAGACAAGAGGAGGAAGGAGACAGAGGACAAGAGGAGGAAGGAGACAGAAGACAACAAGAGGAATGAGACAGGAGAAAAGATGAGGAAGGAGACAGGAGACAAGAGGAGGAAGGAGACAGAGGAGGAAGGAGACAGAATACAAGAAGAGGAAGGAGACAAGAGACAAGAAGAGGAAGGAGATAGAAGATAAGAGGAGGAAGGAAACAGGAGACAAGAGGAGGAAAGAGACAGTAGAAAAGAGGAGGAAGGAGACAGGAGACAAGAGAAGGAAGGAGACAGGAGACAAGAGACAAGAGGAGGAAGGAGACAGGAGAAAAGATGAGGAAGGAGACAGGAGACAAGAGGAGGAAGGAGACAGGAGACAAGAGGAGGAAGGAGATATAAGATAAGAGGATGAAGGAAACAGGAGACAAGAGGAGGAAAGAGACAGGAGACAAGAGGAGGAAGGAGACCGGAGACAAGAAGAGGAAGGAGACAGGACAATAGAGTAGGAAGGAGACATAAGACAAGAGGAGGAAGGAGACAGAAGAAAAGAGGAGGAAAAACAGGAGACAAGAGGAGGAAGAAGAGAGAAGATAAGAGGAGGAAGGAAACAGGAGACAAGAGGAGGAAGGAGACAGGAGACAAGAGGAGGAAGGAAACAGGAGACAAGAGGATGAAGGAGACAGGAGACAAGGGCAGGAAGGAAACAGGAGACAAGAGGAGGAAGGAAACCGAAGACAAGAGGAGGAAAGAGACAGGAGACAAGAGGAGGGAGACAGGAGACAAGAGGAGGAAGGAGACAGAAGACAAGAGGAGGAAGGAGACAGGAGAAAAGAGGAGGAAGGAAACAGGAGACAAGAGGAGGAAGGAGAGAAGATAAGAGGAGGAAGGAAACAGGAGACAAGAGGAGGAAGGAGACAGGAGACAAGGGCAGGAAGGAAACAGGAGACAAGAGGAGGAAGGAGATAGAAGACAAACAAAAAACATGCAGATATTTATCCCTTGTATCAACATAAGTAAGCGAGTTTTAATATTGACAATGTTATGAAATGTCTAAAAAGTGCTTCTGGGTGGCAGTAATGTTGGGGGGGGCCGGGTGGGGTGGGGTGGGGGGGTGGGGTGGGGTGGGGGGGTGGGGGGGCTAAGCACGTTTTGCCCAGGGGCCCCTGCCATGGTAATCCGGCCCTGATAGTGACCTAGATATCTAGACAAACTGTAGCAGCACCAAAAGATTTAGCTCTGCAGGTCAGTCTGGCCACGCCCCATTGTAGCTTCAGCAGGTCAACAATTGGCTCGGTTAAGTTTAGGCCGGTCCAATCACAGTGCTTCATTACAGCAGAGCTTTTTTTTAAACAATAGGGGTAGAGCTGTGACGGAGCAAAACAACAACAATGGCGTAGCTCATGAACAGTGCTCGTTTGAAATGACTATAGCATTAATTTAGGATTATTTAGACTTGGGTTTTTCTTTGAGACATGAGCAGACTGGCTTGTTGACTTATTTCCATAGTGATGCATGCAACACATTGTTCATTGCTCTGATTGGTCCTAGCATTGTTCAATTGCATGCGAAGGCAGTTTGATAGACAACCATAGATTCCACCCCACGACTGAGTTGTTTTTGGATTGTGACCAGATGACAAATTTGTATATACAGGTGCTGGCCAGTAAATTAGAATATCATCAAAAGGTTGAAAATATTTCAGTAATTCCATTCAAAACGTGAAACTTGTACATTATATTCATGCAATGCACACAGACCAATGTATTTCCAATGTTCATTACATTTAAATTTGATATTCATAAGTGACAACTAATGAAAACTCCAAATTTGGTATCTCAAAAAATTAGAATATTCTGAAAAGGCTGAATATAGAAGACACCTGCTGCCACTCTAATCAGCTGATTTACTCAAAACACCTGCAAAGGCCTTTAAAAGGTCCCTCAGTCTTGTTTTGAAGGCACCACAATCATGGGGAAGACTTCTGACTTAACAGCTGTCCAAAAGACAATCATTGACACCTTGCACAAGGAGGGCAAGACACAAAAGGTGATTGCTAAAGAAGCTGGCTGTTCGCAGAGCTCTGTGTCCAAGCACATTAACAGACAGGCGAAGGGACGGAAAAAATGTGGTAGAAAAAAGTGTACAAGCTCTAGGGATAACCGCACCCTGCAGAGAATTGTGACGACAAACCCATTCAAAAATGTGGGGGAGATCCACAAAGAGTGGACTGCAGCTGGAGTCAGCGCTTCAAGAACCACCACGAGGAGACTCATGAAAGACATGGGATTCAGGTGTCGCATTCCGTGTGTCAAGCCACTCTTGAACAAGAAACAGCGCAAGAAGCGTCTCGCCTGGGCCAAGGACAAAAAGGACTGGACTGATGCTGAGTGGTCCAAAGTTATGTTTTCTGATGAAAGCAAGTTCTGCATTTCCTTTGGAAATCAAGGACCCAGAGTCTGGAGGAAGAGCGGAGAAGCACAGAATCCACGTTGCATGAGGTCCAGTGTAAAGTTTCCACCGTCAGTGATGGTGTGGGGTGCCATGTCATCTGCCGGTGTTGGCCCACTCTGTTTCCTGAGGTCCAGGGTCAATGCAGCCGTCTACCAGGAAGTTTTAGAGCACTTCATGCTTCCTGCTGCTGACCAACTTTATGGGGATGCAGACTTCACCTTTCAACAGGACTTGGCACCTGCACACAGTGCCAAAACCACCAGCACCTGGTTCAAGGACCATGGTATCCCTGTCCTTGATTGGCCAGCAAACTCGCCTGACCTTAACCCCATAGAAAATCTATGGGGTATTGTGAAGCGGAGGATGCAATACGCTAGACCCAACAATGCAGAGGAGCTGAAGACGACTATCAGAGCAACCTGGGCTCTCATAACACCTGAGCAGTGCCACAGACTGATCGAGTCCATGCCACGCCGCATTACTGCAGTTATTGAGGCAAAAGGAGCCCCGACTAAGTATTGAGTGCTATACATGCACATTCTTTTCATGTTCATTCTTTTCAGTTGGCCAACATTAGAGAAACAAACATTTTTTCATTGGCCTTTAGAATATTCTAATTTTCTGAGATACCAGATTTGATGTTTTCATTGGTTGTCACCTATAAATATCAAAATTAAATGTAATAAACATCGGAAATACATTGGTCTGTGTGCATTGCATGAATATAATGTACAAGTTTCACGTTTTGAATGGAATTACATTACTGAAATATTTTCAACCTTTTGATGATATTCTAATTTACTGGCCAGCACCTTTATGGGATGACTTGCTGGGCTAGGTTGCTTCTGATCACCAGTTAACTTATTTGGTATATTTCTAGTAAAACCGAAATTACACAATATTTATTAGTTACAAATTTAACTAACTGTCTTGAACATATAATCACTTTAACTACCACATATAGAAAAATGTAATAATTTTAAATAGTTTTTTCCCTCCTTTTTAAAATCTGGGGCAGTGGGGTTATAGTGTGATATTAAAAAAGTAGAGATAATAATAATAATAATAATAATAATAATAATAATAATAATAATAATAATAATAATAATAATTATTATTATTATTATTATTATTATTAACAATACTAACTATAACAATAACAATAATAATAATAATTTGAAATGTATTTGCTTGTTGGTTGACCTGTCTGTTAGAAGAATACATTATTTTTATATAGTGCCTCTCAAGATAAAAATCACAAGGCGCTTCACAGAAACAATAAAAATGAAAGAGAAAGAGAAAAAGTAAAAATGATTTTAAAAGATTTCTAAGAAATTGGAGAAAAATATGAAAAATTAAGACAAAAATGTGAATAAAACCAAAAAGACAAAGATGTGTTAGGGTTATTTCAGCAATAATTAGCTAAAATCTGCAAAAATCGGGTGATTAAACTGGAGAATTATATATTATTGGCTGATTTGTTTTTTTTCTAATTCAGAAACATCTTCTAAGATCTTGTTAGCAAAATGTGTGAAAAAGCAAAAACTTGATTTAAAAACAGATTAGTTTCTCTGTTGAAATAGCTCACCTAATGTATCCACAGCAGTGTGGGTTTGTACTGCAGCAGTTTCACAAGAAATGCAAATAAAAGAAAGACACAGAATTTTTGCACTAATTATCTTTTCCAGCTCAAAAATATTCTCTGACATACACTCTCAGAAATGTGTTTAAATCTCTGGACTCCTCAATTACTAAATTCCTTTGGCAGGATAAACCTCCACGAATTAGCTTAAAAACGCTTAAGAAGACCAAAGACAGAGGAGGACTGGATTTACCCAACTTTTATTATTATTTCTTAGCCAACAGGCTGCAATATATACCAAGATGGTTGCAAGATAACCCATTAGACGAGTCCTGGTTAGATATAGAACAGACAATTTGCAATACGATAGAGCTTTCAGACTTACCATTTATTAGCTCAAGCATAAGAAAACATGAAAGCTTCAAAAGTATTAGTATCAGCACCTCTCTGACAGCATGGTGGGAGTATCTTAAAATGACAGAGTCTTTACTAGTACCATGCAGACGCACACCTATCTGGAACAATCCTGACATTTTGCAAAACAACAAAATGATGAACCTTCCGGACTGGAAAAATAAAGGAAACCTATACCTGGAACACATATATGAAGGATTGGACTTCATCCCATTTAATCAAATAGTCTCCCAATTTGGAATGGATAAAAATAGCTTTTTAGAATATCACCAAATTAAATCTGTAGTCAAACAAAAATTTAAGCTCAATAAAATAGAATTACAAACACCACCAAGGGTATTAGACTTTTATAATCTCAAACCCCCCCTTACTACTGTCTAAAGTATATAAGACACTGTCCAAAATAGACGATAAAATTGCAATCCCTATTGAAAAATGGGAGGTGGATCTATCAGTTAGCTTTGACCAGGACTTCTGGTCCCAAACTTGTTTAAAAACTTTTAAAATGATCAGACACCCCAATTTACAATTAATTTAGTACAAAATTCTACACAGAGTACACTATACAGGTCATCGGATGTTCAAGATGGGGTTTGTGTCGTCTGACACCTGTACACACTGCACAAACAACATTCCTGACAATTACATTCATGCACTGTGGTCCTGTCCACCTGTCCAGGAATTTTGGGGTAGAGTATGTGAGGATCTGTCAAAATGTCTGAAATGTCATATCCCAACTTCCCCCTCTCTTTGTTTACTGGGGAAGCTGGACGATGTCCCGATTGCAACATCTTTGGTTCACGTGGTTCTGACTGCCATATGCATCGCTAAGAAAACTATCCTCTTGAATTGGAAAAATAGAGAAAGTCTCTGCATTAACCAGTATAGAAATCTTTTGTTAGATCATATTACACTTGATATAGCCTCTGCTTCCACTTCAGATGAATCTCTCTGGGCTCCTTTGATCGGTTCCCTCACATAGCAAGGGTGGGGGGCCGTTGATGTTGTCCTGCAGGATGGTGTGGGTGGGGGGGGTGTGGGGTCTGAGTTTGGAGTATCCGGATGTTCCCTGGAGGTGGGTTCACTGGGGGTGTCTGGGACTGGGGGGCCGTTGCCCCCCTCTGGAGGTGCTTGGGTTGCCTCGGGGGGTGGACTGCTGGCGGTTGTGAGTAGGGCCTCTTGGGGATCTTGGCGGCGGCCATGGGTCACTGCCTGGCGGCTGCAATGCCCCTGGGCGGGTCTGGGTGGGGGCCTGGGGGCTCGGGGTTTGGGGGTGGCCGGCCCCGTGTGGGGATCTGGGCGGGGCCTTGGGGGTCGGGTCCTGACATGTATGCTGCCGGGAAGAAGGCAGGGACACCCAGCAGTGCCTGGCCCGGGTTTGGGGGCCTCAGGTAGGCCTTGGCTCCTCTGCCGTTCCATCACAGGGGAGGGGGAGGTCCAGGAGGGGAAGGACCCAACCTTACCTGGATGTCCCATGTCTTATATATTCTGGAAGTTGTGCAAATGCAGGGGTGGGCATAGATATTCTGCTGGGGTGGGGCTGGGTTTGTGCCCTCGGACTCCGTGAGGCTCTGTAATGCTGCTGCTTTGGGCCCTGGCAGGATGGGCTGGGGTCTCCATGCCCTGGGTGGCAGTTTGACAACAGAGGTGCCTATTGGGGCCAGTAGGGGAGCTGGCTCCCTGGAGGGCTAAGCCCAACCAGCCATTCCTCCCCATCCCCGCATATTTCTCTCCTCCTGCTCCCTCACATCATCACACAAACATACACATAGGACCTTGGGGGGTGGGCAAGTCAGGGAGTGCGGGTATGGACCCCATTTCCGCATTCCTGTGGAAACCTGCCCCCCAATTTTATTTGCACCTTATACACTTCCACTGACGACATTCCACACAAACTCACACTTAGGGCCTTGGGAGTGAGCACATTCAACGGCATTTGGCAGGGGGATATTTCAGCCTCCTCCCGAGTGCCGGTGCCCACTTCCAATTTTAAACCGCACTTAGACACTGATGGCTGAGGGTGTAAGTGGGGTGGTGCGGTGGCATCAGCTGGCATATGCTGGATGATGCCCGCACTGCCCACTCACCACAGCCATGGAATACACCTCATGATCACACAACACTATATTGGAGCAGGCGGAGGGAGACTAGGGGTCTTAGCCACCTCTGTTGTAGCTAGGCTTCCTGGGGCTGGAGGCTAGGAGGGAGATCTGGCCGTCTGGTTGGGGTCTGGGGTGGTGGGTTGCTGTGCTCAGCGTTGGGCGGGGGAGCCTGCTCATCAGCACCCCAGCAGAAAGGGTCAAACTCTGGTTACCGGTGATGGTTGTACCCTCTCTCTGTTGGGCGCTCCTATAGAAAAACCTTAAATAAACAAGCGCGTGTACACACACAGGTGCTCACATGGTGCTCTCCAAAGTATGGGTTTGGGCACGTTAAACACAGGTCTTAAGACTATGGTGGGCACTTAATGCACTGTGATTTATTATCGTGATTCTTCAGTTAAGCAATGTTGATTATATATATATTTTTTTTTTCTTTTCATCAAGTTGACGCAGTGATAGGTAGATCTTGTTGTATTGTTGTGTCCCTTTTTTTTGTGTCCCTTTGTTTTTTTTTTGTCTTTTTTCTGCAGGTCTGGAAGCAGACTCTTGTTCATTATTGTTTGTTTTTGTCGAACCCCCCCCCCCTCTCTCTCTCTCTCTTCCCACCTTTTCTTTTCCTCTCTCTTTCACCTCTGTCTCCGTGTCTGGTCGGAATTACAAAGCATTCAACAACAATAACAATAAAGTTTTAAGTATCAGGCGTGACATTAAAAGCAAATGCTTTGATGCTCCACCTGAGAATAAATCTGTAAGGCTTGTTACCAGCATTCAGACATCAATTCTGCTTGCTTCACAGCCAGACAGGACACGGTAAAAAAAAAAGAAAAAAAAAGAAATGTGTTTAAAACTGAGAATACTACTGATGTAGTATGTGAGTACCAGCTGAAGCGAAGCACAGATACAGCGGTTAGGAGTAGGTAAATAGATGCACAAAAAACAGGAGGGAAGAGCAGATACAAAAAGTGGTCGATAGTGTCAAAAGTGGATGACAGATTTAAAAGAATGAATATTGATCTTTAGAGGGCCTTTGCTCAGGCGACCTGTGGGAGGTCAGCCCTTGTAATTAGACAGGGGAGATTTAATGCAGGACTGCTGTTGCAGAAGAAGTAATGATCTGCTGGTGGATACACCTTTAAAACTGAAAAACATTTGCATTAGTTTATGGGAGGGAATTGCGTTAATTATGATTAATCAATTAGAACAAAATAATGCGTTAAAAACGTACCAGTTTGAGCTGAGCATCCTGCAATTGAAAAGTTTAGCATCACAATTTATTCCCTACATATCAATGCATATGATCAAACAAGTCAGCAAGCATCCATCTAAACCTTTTAACATACTCCAAACACAAATAAAACTACAATTATATGAATTATGACAGTAATAAGCAAAAGAAAGGAAGAAAAAAAAGTACTTTTTACTGTTGTGTTTTCTAGTTCATAGAATGTAGGCAAGCTGTAACTTTATCCATATGAACTTTATTAAAACATGAGGGACATGCAGCCTTCATCTTGTAACCCTCAGCAGAGCTTCCCCATAACTCCACACTACACCTCTCTCTCTCTCTCTCTCTCTCTCTCTCTCTCTCTCTCTCTCTCCCTCTCTCTCTCTCCCTCTCTTTATATATATATATATATATATATATATATATATATATATATATATATATATATATATATATATATATATATATATATATATATATATACTGTCAGGTCCATAAATATTGGGACATCGACACAATGCTAACATTTTTGACTCTATTCACCACCACAATGGAAATCAAATGAAACTAACAAGATGTGCTTTAACTGCAGACTGTCAGCTTTTCTTTGAGGGTATTTACATCCAAATCAGGTGAATGGTGTAGGAATTACAACAGTTTGCATATGTGCCCCCCACTTGTTAAGGGACCAAAAAGACTAGGACAATTGGC